>NW_027133910.1:0-185000 GCF_037392515.1 Haliotis asinina
CTGGACATCATCATCCTGGGGGCAGAAATGGATCGTGAAGTCCCCCAGAGGCAGTGACGACTGCCATGAAGACACTGCATGGACGGGAGGGACGATGGGCGACTGCCACCATACTGACTGAAGCCCATAAAGGCAAGTATATATCTATTAACATTAACTATTTCAAACACTAAACTCTTCATTATCTTTACTCTCAGGACCCTGGACATCATCATCCTGGGGGCAGAAATGGATCGTGAAGTCCCCCAGAGGCAGTGACGACTGCCATGAAGACACTGCATGGAGGGGAGGGACGATGGGCGACTGCCACCATACTGACTGAAGCCCATAAAGGCAAGTATATATCTATTAACATTAACTATTTCAAACACTAAACTCTTCATTATTTTTACTCTCAGGACCATGGACATCATCATCCTGGGGGCAGAAATGGATCGTGAAGTCCCCCAGAGGCAGTGACGACTGCCATGAAGACACTGCATGGACGGGAGGGACGATGGGCGACTGCCACCATACCGACAGAGGCCCATAAAGGCAAGTATATATCTGTTAACATCAACTCTTTCAAACACTAACCCCTTCATTATCTATAATCTCAGCGCTCTGGACATCATCATCCTGGGGGCAGAAATGGATCGTGAAGTCCCCCAGAGGCAGTGACGACTGCCATGAAGACACTGCATGGACGGGAGGGACGATGGGCGACTGCCACCATACCGACTGAAGCCCATAAAGGCAAGTATATATGTATTAATATTAGCTTTTTCAAACACTAAACTCTTCATTATCTTTTCTCTCAGGACCCTGGACATCATCATCCTGGGGGCAGAAATGGATCGTGAAGTCCCCCAGAGGCAGTGACGACTGCCATGAAGACACTGCATGGACGGGAGGGACGATGGGTGACTGCCACCATACCGACTGAATCCCATAAAGGCAAGTATATATGTATTAACATTAACTCTTTCAAACACTAACCTCTTCATTATCTATACTCTCAGCGCTCTGGACATCATCATCCTGTGGGCAGAAATGGATCGTGAAGTCCCCCAGAGGCAGTGATGGGCGATGGGCGACTGCCACCATACCGACAGAGGCCCATAAAGGCAAGTATATATCTGTTAATATCAACTCTTTCAAACACTAACCACTTCATTATCTATAATCTCAGCGCTCTGGACATCATCATCCTGGGGGCAGAAATGGATCGTGAAGTCCCCCAGAGGCAGTGACGACTGCCATGAAGACACTGCATGGACGGGAGCGACGATGGGCGACTGCCACCATACCGACTGAAGCCCATAAAGGCAAGTATATATCTGTTAGTATCAACTCTTTCAAACACTAAACTCTTTATTACCTTTTCTCTCAGGACCCTGGACATCATCATCCTGGGGGCAGAAATGGATCGTGAAGTCCCCCAGAGGCAGTGACGACTGCCATGAAGACACTGCATGGACGGGAGGGACGATGGGTGACTGCCACCATACCGACAGAGGCCCATAAAGGCAAGTATATATCTGTTAATATCAACTCTTTCAAACACTAACCTCTTCATTATTTATACTCTCAGCGCCCTGGACATCATCATCCTGGGGGCAGAAATGGATCGTGAAGTCCCCCAGAGGCAGTGACGACTTCCATGAAGACACTGCATGGACGGGAGGGACGATGGGCGACTGCCACCATACTGACTGAAGCCCATAAAGGCAAGTATATATGTATTAACATTAACTATTTCAAACACTAAACTCTTCATTATCTTTACTCTCAGGACCCTGGACATCATCATCCTGGGGGCAGAAATGGATCGTGAAGTCCCCCAGAGGCAGTGACGACTGCCATGAAGACACTGCATGGAGGGGAGGGACGATGGGCGACTGCCACCATACTGACTGAAGCCCATAAAGGCAAGTATATATCTATTAACATTAACTATTTCAAACACTAAACTCTTCATTATTTTTACTCTCAGGACCCTGGACATCATCATCCTGGGGGCAGAAATGGATCGTGAAGTCCCCCAGAGGCAGTGACGACTGCCATGAAGACACTGCATGGACGGGAAGGACGATGGGCGACTGCCACCATACTGACTGAAGCCCATAAAGGCAAGTATATATGTATTAACATTAACTATTTCAAACACTAAACTCTTCATTATCTTTACTCTCAGGACCCTGGACATCATCATCCTGGGGGCAGAAATGGATCGTGAAGTCCCCCAGAGGCAGTGACGACTGCCATGAAGACACTGCATGGAGGGGAGGGACGATGGGCGACTGCCACCATACTGACTGAAGCCCATAAAGGCAAGTATATATCTATTAACATTAACTATTTCAAACACTAAACTCTTCATTATTTTTACTCTCAGGACCATGGACATCATCATCCTGGGGGCAGAAATGGATCGTGAAGTCCCCCAGAGGCAGTGACGACTGCCATGAAGACACTGCATGGACGGGAGGGACGATGGGCGACTGCCACCATACCGACAGAGGCCCATAAAGGCAAGTATATATCTGTTAATATCAACTCTTTCAAACACTAACCTCTTCATTATCTATAATCTCAGCGCTCTGGACATCATCATCCTGGGGGCAGAAATGGATCGTGAAGTCCCCCAGAGGCAGTGACGACTGCCATGAAGACACTGCATGGACGGGAGGGACGATGGGCGACTGCCACCATACCGACTGAAGCCCATAAAGGCAAGTATATATGTATTAATATTAGCTTTTTCAAACACTAAACTCTTCATTATCTTTTCTCTCAGGACCCTGGACATCATCATCCTGGGGGCAGAAATGGATCGTGAAGTCCCCCAGAGGCAGTGACGACTGCCATGAAGACACTGCATGGACGGGAGGGACGATGGGTGACTGCCACCATACCGACTGAATCCCATAAAGGCAAGTATATATGTATTAACATTAACTCTTTCAAACACTAACCTCTTCATTATCTATACTCTCAGCGCTCTGGACATCATCATCCTGTGGGCAGAAATGGATCGTGAAGTCCCCCAGAGGCAGTGATGGGCGATGGGCGACTGCCACCATACCGACAGAGGCCCATAAAGGCAAGTATATATCTGTTAATATCAACTCTTTCAAACACTAACCACTTCATTATCTATAATCTCAGCGCTCTGGACATCATCATCCTGGGGGCAGAAATGGATCGTGAAGTCCCCCAGAGGCAGTGACGACTGCCATGAAGACACTGCATGGACGGGAGCGACGATGGGCGACTGCCACCATACCGACTGAAGCCCATAAAGGCAAGTATATATCTGTTAGTATCAACTCTTTCAAACACTAAACTCTTTATTACCTTTTCTCTCAGGACCCTGGACATCATCATCCTGGGGGCAGAAATGGATCGTGAAGTCCCCCAGAGGCAGTGACGACTGCCATGAAGACACTGCATGGACGGGAGGGACGATGGGTGACTGCCACCATACCGACAGAGGCCCATAAAGGCAAGTATATATCTGTTAATATCAACTCTTTCAAACACTAACCTCTTCATTATTTATACTCTCAGCGCCCTGGACATCATCATCCTGGGGGCAGAAATGGATCGTGAAGTCCCCCAGAGGCAGTGACGACTTCCATGAAGACACTGCATGGACGGGAGGGACGATGGGCGACTGCCACCATACTGACTGAAGCCCATAAAGGCAAGTATATATGTATTAACATTAACTATTTCAAACACTAAACTCTTCATTATCTTTACTCTCAGGACCCTGGACATCATCATCCTGGGGGCAGAAATGGATCGTGAAGTCCCCCAGAGGCAGTGACGACTGCCATGAAGACACTGCATGGAGGGGAGGGACGATGGGCGACTGCCACCATACTGACTGAAGCCCATAAAGGCAAGTATATATCTATTAACATTAACTATTTCAAACACTAAACTCTTCATTATTTTTACTCTCAGGACCCTGGACATCATCATCCTGGGGGCAGAAATGGATCGTGAAGTCCCCCAGAGGCAGTGACGACTGCCATGAAGACACTGCATGGACGGGAAGGACGATGGGCGACTGCCACCATACTGACTGAAGCCCATAAAGGCAAGTATATATGTATTAACATTAACTATTTCAAACACTAAACTCTTCATTATCTTTACTCTCAGGACCCTGGACATCATCATCCTGGGGGCAGAAATGGATCGTGAAGTCCCCCAGAGGCAGTGACGACTGCCATGAAGACACTGCATGGAGGGGAGGGACGATGGGCGACTGCCACCATACTGACTGAAGCCCATAAAGGCAAGTATATATCTATTAACATTAACTATTTCAAACACTAAACTCTTCATTATTTTTACTCTCAGGACCATGGACATCATCATCCTGGGGGCAGAAATGGATCGTGAAGTCCCCCAGAGGCAGTGACGACTGCCATGAAGACACTGCATGGACGGGAGGGACGATGGGCGACTGCCACCATACCGACAGAGGCCCAAAAAGGCAAGTATATATCTGTTAATATCAACTCTTTCAAACACTAAACTCTTCATTATCTTTACTCTCAGGATCCTGGACATCATCATGCTGGGGGAAGAAATGGATCGTGAAGTCCCCCAGAGGCAGTGACGACTGCCACGAAGACACTGCATGGACGGGAGGGACGATGGGCGACTGCCACCATACCGACAGAGGCCCATAAAGGCAAGTATATATCTGTTGATATCAACTCTTTCAAACACTAAACTCTTCATTATCTTTACTCTCAGAACCCTGGACATCATCATGCTGGGGGCAGAAATGGATCGTGAAGTCCCCCAGAGGCAGTGACGACTGCCATGAAGACACTGCATGGACGGGAGGGACGATGGGCGACTGCCACCATTCTGACTGAAGCCCATAAAGGCAAGTATACATCTATTAACATTAACTATTTCAAACACTAAACTCTTCATTATTTTTACTCTCAGAACCCTGGACATCATCATCCTGGGGACAGAAATGGATCGTGAAGTCCCCCAGAGGCAGTGACGACTGCCACGAAGACACTGCATGGACGGGAGGGAGGATGGGCGACTGCCACCATACCGACAGAGGCCCATAAAGGCAAGTATATATCTGTTGATATCAACTCTTTCAAACACTAAACTCTTCATTATCTTTACTCTCAGAACCCTGGACATCATCATCCTGGGGGCACAAATGGATCGTGAAGTCCCCCAGAGGCAGTGACGACTGCCATGAAGACACTGCATGGACGGGAGGGACGATGGGCGACTGCCACCATACTGACTGAAGCCCATAAAGGCAAGTATACATCTATTAACATTAACTATTTCAAACACTAAACTCTTCATTATTTTTACTCTCAGGACCCTGGACATCATCATCCTGGGGGCAGAAATGGATCGTGAAGTCCCCCAGAGGCAGTGACGACTGCCATGAAGACACTGCATGGACGGGAGGGACGATGGGCGACTGCCACCATACCGACTGAATCCCATAAAGGCAAGTATATATGTATTAACATTAACTATTTCAAACACTAAACTCTTCATTATCTTTAATCTCAGCATTCTGGACATCATCATCCTGGGGGCAGAAATGGATCGTGAAGTCCCCCAGAGGCAGTGACGACTGCCACGAAGACACTGCATGGACGGGAGGGAGGATGGGCGACTGCCACCATACCAACAGAGGCCCATAAAGGCAAGTATATATCTGTTAATATCAACTCTTTCAAACACAAAACTCTTCATTAACTATACTCTCAGCGCTCTGGACATCATCATCCTGGGGGCAGAAATGGATCGTGAAGTCCCCCAGAGGCAGTGACGACTGCCATGAAGACACTGCATGGACGGGAGGGACGATGGGCGACTGCCACCATACCGACAGAGGCCCATAAAGGCAAGTATATATCTGTTAATATCAACTCTTTCAAACACTAAACTCTTCATTATCTTTACTCTCAGGATCCTGGACATCATCATGCTGGGGGCAGAAATGGATCGTGAAGTCCCCCAGAGGCAGTGACGACTGCCATGAAGACACTGCATGGACGGGAGGGACGATGGGCGACTGCCACCATACCGACAGAGGCCCATAAAGGCAAGTATATATCTGTAGATATCAACTCTTTCAAACACTAAACTCTTCATTATCTTTACTCTCAGAACCCTGGACATCATCATCCTGGGGGCACAAATGGATCGTGAAGTCCCCCAGAGGCAGTGACGACTGCCATGAAGACACTGCATGGACGGGAGGGACGATGGGCGACTGCCACCATACTGACTGAAGCCCATAAAGGCAAGTATACATCTATTAACATTAACTATTTCAAACACTAAACTCTTCATTATTTTTACTCTCAGGACCCTGGACATCATCATCCTGGGGGCAGAAATGGATCGTGAAGTCCCCCAGAGGCAGTGACGACTGCCATGAAGACACTGCATGGACGGGAGGGACGATGGGCGACTGCCACCATACCGACTGAATCCCATAAAGGCAAGTATATATGTATTAACATTAACTATTTCAAACACTAAACTCTTCATTATCTTTAATCTCAGCATTCTGGACATCATCATCCTGGGGGCAGAAATGGATCGTGAAGTCCCCCAGAGGCAGTGACGACTGCCACGAAGACACTGCATGGACGGGAGGGAGGATGGGCGACTGCCACCATACCAACAGAGGCCCATAAAGGCAAGTATATATCTGTTAATATCAACTCTTTCAAACACAAAACTCTTCATTAACTATACTCTCAGCGCTCTGGACATCATCATCCTGGGGGCAGAAATGGATCGTGAAGTCCCCCAGAGGCAGTGACGACTGCCATGAAGACACTGCATGGACGGGAGGGACGATGGGCGACTGCCACCATACCGACAGAGGCCCATAAAGGCAAGTATATATCTGTTAATATCAACTCTTTCAAACACTAAACTCTTCATTATCTTTACTCTCAGGATCCTGGACATCATCATGCTGGGGGCAGAAATGGATCGTGAAGTCCCCCAGAGGCAGTGACGACTGCCATGAAGACACTGCATGGACGGGAGGGACGATGGGCGACTGCCACCATACCGACAGAGGCCCATAAAGGCAAGTATATATCTGTTAATATCAACTCTTTCAAACACTAACCCCTTCATTATCTATACTCTCAGCGCTCTGGACATCATCATCCTGGGGGCAGAAATCGATCGTGAAGTCCCCCAGAGGCAGTGACGACTGCCACGAAGACACTGCATGGAGGGGAGGGACGATGGGCGACTGCCACCATACCGACAGAGGCCCATAAAGGCAAGTATATATCTGTTAATATCAACTCTTTCAAACACTAAACTCTTCATTATCTATACTCTCAGCGCCCTGGACATCATCATGCTGGGGGCAGAAATGGATCGTGAAGTCCCCCAGAGGCAGTGACGACTGCCATGAAGACACTGCATGGACGGGAGGGACGATGGGCGACTGCCACCATACCGACAGAGGCCCATAAAGGCAAGTATATATCTGTTAATATCAACTCTTTCAAACACTAACCCCTTCATTATCTATACTCTCAGCGCTCTGGACATCATCATCCTGGGGGCAGAAATGGATCGTGAAGTCCCCCAGAGGCAGTGACGACTGCCACGAAGACACTGCATGGAGGGGAGGGACGATGGGCGACTGCCACCATACCGAGAGAGGCCCATAAAGACAACTATATATCTGTTAATATCAACTCTTTCAAACACTAAACTCTTCATTATCTATACTCTCAGCGCTCTGGACATCATCATCCTGGGGGCAGAAATGGATCGTGAAGTCCCCCAGAGGCAGTGACGACTGCCATGAAGACACTGCATGGACGGGAGGGACGATGGGCGACTGCCACCATACCGACTGAATCCCATAAAGGCAAGTATATATGTATTAACATTAACTATTTCAAACACTAAACTCTTCATTATCTTTACTCTCAGGACCCTGGACATCATCATCCTGGGGGCAAAAATGGATCGTGAAGTCCCCCAGAGGCAGTGACGACTGCCATGAAGAACTGCATGGACGGGAGGGACGATGGGCGACTGCCACCATACCGACAGAGGCCCATAAAGGCAAGTATATATCTGTTAATATCAACTCTTTCAAACACTAACCTCTTCATTAACTATACTCTCAGCGGTCTGGACATCATCATCCTGGGGGCAGAAATGGATCGTGAAGTCCCCCAGAGGCAGTGACGACTGCCATGAAGAACTGCATGGACGGGAGGGACGATGGGCGACTGCCACCATACCGACTGAAGCCCATAAAGGCAAGTATATATGTATTAACATTAACTATTTCAAACACTAAACTCTTCATTATCTTTACTCTCAGGACCCTGGACATCATCATCCTGGGGGCAGAAATGGATCGTGAAGTCCCCCAGAGGCAGTGACGACTGCCACGAAGAGACTGCATGGACAGGAGGGACGATGGGCGACTGCCACCATACCGACAGAGGCCCATAAAGGCAAGTATATATCTGTTAATATCAACTCTTTCAAAGACTAACCTCTTCATTATCTTTACTCTCAGGACCCTGGACATCATCATCCTGGGGGCAGAAATGGATCGTGAAGTCCCCCAGAGGCAGTGACGACTGCCATGAAGACACTGCATGGACGGGAGGGACGATGGGTGACTGCCACCATACCGACTGAATCCCATAAAGGCAAGTATATATGTATTAACATTAACTCTTTCAAACACTAACCTCTTCATTATCTATACTCTCAGCGCTCTGGACATCATCATCCTGGGGGCAGAAATGGATCGTGAAGTCCCCCAGAGGCAGTGATGGGCGATGGGCGACTGCCACCATACCGACAGAGGCCCATAAAGGCAAGTATATATCTGTTAATATCAACTCTTTCAAACACTAACCACTTCATTATCTATAATCTCAGCGCTCTGGACATCATCATCCTGGGGGCAGAAATGGATCGTGAAGTCCCCCAGAGGCAGTGACGACTGCCATGAAGACACTGCATGGACGGGAGCGACGATGGGCGACTGCCACCATACCGACTGAAGCCCATAAAGGCAAGTGTATATCTGTTAGTATCAACTCTTTCAAACACTAAACTCTTCATTACCTTTTCTCTCAGGACCCTGGACATCATCATGCTGGGGGCAGAAATGGATCGTGAAGTCCCCCAGAGGCAGTGACGACTGCCATGAAGACACTGCATGGACGGGAGGGACGATGGGTGACTGCCACCATACCGACTGAATCAAATAAAGGCAAGTATATATGTATTAACATTAACTCTTTCAAACACTAACCTCTTCATTATCTATACTCTCAGCGCTCTGGACATCATCATCCTGTGGGCAGAAATGGATCGTGAAGTCCCCCAGAGGCAGTGATGGGCGATGGGCGACTGCCACCATACCGACAGAGGCCCATAAAGGCAAGTATATATCTGTTAATATCAACTCTTTCAAACACTAACCACTTCATTATCTATAATCTCAGCGCTCTGGACATCATCATCCTGGGGGCAGAATTGGATCGTGAAGTCCCCCAGAGGCAGTGACGACTGCCATGAAGACACTGCATGGACGGGAGCGACGATGGGCGACTGCCACCATACCGACTGAAGCCCATAAAGGCAAGTATATATCTGTTAGTATCAACTCTTTCAAACACTAACCTCTTCATTATCTATACTCTCAGCGCTCTGGACATCATCATCCTGTGGGCAGAAATGGATCGTGAAGTCCCCCAGAGGCAGTGATGGGCGATGGGCGACTGCCACCATACCGACAGAGGCCCATAAAGGCAAGTATATATCTGTTAATATCAACTCTTTCAAACACTAACCACTTCATTATCTATAATCTCAGCGCTCTGGACATCATCATCCTGGGGGCAGAATTGGATCGTGAAGTCCCCCAGAGGCAGTGACGACTGCCATGAAGACACTGCATGGACGGGAGCGACGATGGGCGACTGCCACCATACCGACTGAAGCCCATAAAGGCAAGTATATATCTGTTAGTATCAACTCTTTCAAACACTAAACTCTTCATTACCTTTTCTCTCAGGACCCTGGACATCATCATCCTGGGGGCAGAAATGGATCGTGAAGTCCCCCAGAGGCAGTGACGACTGCCATGAAGACACTGCATGGACGGGAGGGACGATGGGCGACTGCCACCATACCGACAGAGGCCCATAAAGGCAAGTATATATCTGTTAATATCAACTCTTTCAAACACTAAACTCTTCATTATCTATACTCTCAGCGCCCTGGACATCATCATGCTGGGGGCAGAAATGGATCGTGAAGTCCCCCAGAGGCAGTGACGACTGCCATGAAGACACTGCATGGACGGGAGGGACGATGGGCGACTGCCACCATACCGACAGAGGCCCATAAAGGCAAGTATATATCTGTTAATATCAACTCTTTCAAACACTAACCCCTTCATTATCTATACTCTCAGCGCTCTGGACATCATCATCCTGGGGGCAGAAATGGATCGTGAAGTCCCCCAGAGGCAGTGACGACTGCCACGAAGACACTGCATGGAGGGGAGGGACGATGGGCGACTGCCACCATACCGAGAGAGGCCCATAAAGACAACTATATATCTGTTAATATCAACTCTTTCAAACACTAAACTCTTCATTATCTATACTCTCAGCGCTCTGGACATCATCATCCTGGGGGCAGAAATGGATCGTGAAGTCCCCCAGAGGCAGTGACGACTGCCATGAAGACACTGCATGGACGGGAGGGACGATGGGCGACTGCCACCATACCGACTGAATCCCATAAAGGCAAGTATATATGTATTAACATTAACTATTTCAAACACTAAACTCTTCATTATCTTTACTCTCAGGACCCTGGACATCATCATCCTGGGGGCAGAAATGGATCGTGAAGTCCCCCAGAGGCAGTGACGACTGCCATGAAGACACTGCATGGACGGGAGGGACGATGGGCGACTGCCACCATACCGACAGAGGCCCATAAAGGCAAGTATATATCTGTTAATATCAACTCTTTCAAACACTAAACTCTTCATTATCTATACTCTCAGCGCCCTGGACATCATCATGCTGGGGGCAGAAATGGATCGTGAAGTCCCCCAGAGGCAGTGACGACTGCCATGAAGACACTGCATGGACGGGAGGGACGATGGGCGACTGCCACCATACCGACAGAGGCCCATAAAGGCAAGTATATATCTGTTAATATCAACTCTTTCAAACACTAAACTCTTCATTATCTATACTCTCAGCGCCCTGGACATCATCATGCTGGGGGCAGAAATGGATCGTGAAGTCCCCCAGAGGCAGTGACGACTGCCATGAAGACACTGCATGGACGGGAGGGACGATGGGCGACTGCCACCATACCGACAGAGGCCCATAAAGGCAAGTATATATCTGTTAATATCAACTCTTTCAAACACTAAACTCTTCATTATCTATACTCTCAGCGCCCTGGACATCATCATCCTGGGGGCAGAAATGGATCGTGAAGTCCCCCAGAGGCAGTGACGACTGCCATGAAGACACTGCATGGACGGGAGGGACGATGGGCGACTGCCACCATACCGACAGAGGCCCATAAAGGCAAGTATATATCTGTTAATATCAACTCTTTCAAACACTAAACTCTTCATTATCTATACTCTCAGCGCCCTGGACATCATCATGCTGGGGGCAGAAATGGATCGTGAAGTCCCCCAGAGGCAGTGACGACTGCCATGAAGACACTGCATGGACGGGAGGGACGATGGGCGACTGCCACCATACCGACAGAGGCCCATAAAGGCAAGTATATATCTGTTAATATCAACTCTTTCAAACACTAACCCCTTCATTATCTATACTCTCAGCGCTCTGGACATCATCATCCTGGGGGCAAAAATGGATCGTGAAGTCCCCCAGAGGCAGTGACGACTGCCATGAAGAACTGCATGGACGGGAGGGACGATGGGCGACTGCCACCATACCGACAGAGGCCCATAAAGGCAAGTATATATCTGTTAATATCAACTCTTTCAAAGACTAACCTCTTCATTATCTTTACTCTCAGGACCCTGGACATCATCATCCTGGGGGCAGAAATGGATCGTGAAGTCCCCCAGAGGCAGTGACGACTGCCATGAAGACACTGCATGGACGGGAGGGACGATGGGTGACTGCCACCATACCGACTGAATCCCATAAAGGCAAGTATATATGTATTAACATTAACTCTTTCAAACACTAACCTCTTCATTATCTATACTCTCAGCGCTCTGGACATCATCATCCTGGGGGCAGAAATGGATCGTGAAGTCCCCCAGAGGCAGTGATGGGCGATGGGCGACTGCCACCATACCGACAGAGGCCCATAAAGGCAAGTATATATCTGTTAATATCAACTCTTTCAAACACTAACCACTTCATTATCTATAATCTCAGCGCTCTGGACATCATCATCCTGGGGGCAGAAATGGATCGTGAAGTCCCCCAGAGGCAGTGACGACTGCCATGAAGACACTGCATGGACGGGAGCGACGATGGGCGACTGCCACCATACCGACAGAGGCCCATAAAGGCAAGTATATATCTGTTAATATCAACTCTTTCAAACACTAAACTCTTCATTATCTATACTCTCAGCGCCCTGGACATCATCATGCTGGGGGCAGAAATGGATCGTGAAGTCCCCCAGAGGCAGTGACGACTGCCATGAAGACACTGCATGGACGGGAGGGACGATGGGCGACTGCCACCATACCGACAGAGGCCCATAAAGGCAAGTATATATCTGTTAATATCAACTCTTTCAAACACTAACCCCTTCATTATCTATACTCTCAGCGCTCTGGACATCATCATCCTGGGGGCAGAAATGGATCGTGAAGTCCCCCAGAGGCAGTGACGACTGCCACGAAGACACTGCATGGAGGGGAGGGACGATGGGCGACTGCCACCATACCGAGAGAGGCCCATAAAGACAACTATATATCTGTTAATATCAACTCTTTCAAACACTAAACTCTTCATTATCTATACTCTCAGCGCTCTGGACATCATCATCCTGGGGGCAGAAATGGATCGTGAAGTCCCCCAGAGGCAGTGACGACTGCCATGAAGACACTGCATGGACGGGAGGGACGATGGGCGACTGCCACCATACCGACTGAATCCCATAAAGGCAAGTATATATGTATTAACATTAACTATTTCAAACACTAAACTCTTCATTATCTTTACTCTCAGGACCCTGGACATCATCATCCTGGGGGCAAAAATGGATCGTGAAGTCCCCCAGAGGCAGTGACGACTGCCATGAAGAACTGCATGGACGGGAGGGACGATGGGCGACTGCCACCATACCGACAGAGGCCCATAAAGGCAAGTATATATCTGTTAATATCAACTCTTTCAAAGACTAACCTCTTCATTATCTTTACTCTCAGGACCCTGGACATCATCATCCTGGGGGCAGAAATGGATCGTGAAGTCCCCCAGAGGCAGTGACGACTGCCATGAAGACACTGCATGGACGGGAGGGACGATGGGTGACTGCCACCATACCGACTGAATCCCATAAAGGCAAGTATATATGTATTAACATTAACTCTTTCAAACACTAACCTCTTCATTATCTATACTCTCAGCGCTCTGGACATCATCATCCTGGGGGCAGAAATGGATCGTGAAGTCCCCCAGAGGCAGTGATGGGCGATGGGCGACTGCCACCATACCGACAGAGGCCCATAAAGGCAAGTATATATCTGTTAATATCAACTCTTTCAAACACTAACCACTTCATTATCTATAATCTCAGCGCTCTGGACATCATCATCCTGGGGGCAGAAATGGATCGTGAAGTCCCCCAGAGGCAGTGACGACTGCCATGAAGACACTGCATGGACGGGAGCGACGATGGGCGACTGCCACCATACCGACTGAAGCCCATAAAGGCAAGTGTATATCTGTTAGTATCAACTCTTTCAAACACTAAACTCTTCATTACCTTTTCTCTCAGGACCCTGGACATCATCATGCTGGGGGCAGAAATGGATCGTGAAGTCCCCCAGAGGCAGTGACGACTGCCATGAAGACACTGCATGGACGGGAGGGACGATGGGTGACTGCCACCATACCGACTGAATCAAATAAAGGCAAGTATATATGTATTAACATTAACTCTTTCAAACACTAACCTCTTCATTATCTATACTCTCAGCGCTCTGGACATCATCATCCTGTGGGCAGAAATGGATCGTGAAGTCCCCCAGAGGCAGTGATGGGCGATGGGCGACTGCCACCATACCGACAGAGGCCCATAAAGGCAAGTATATATCTGTTAATATCAACTCTTTCAAACACTAACCACTTCATTATCTATAATCTCAGCGCTCTGGACATCATCATCCTGGGGGCAGAATTGGATCGTGAAGTCCCCCAGAGGCAGTGACGACTGCCATGAAGACACTGCATGGACGGGAGCGACGATGGGCGACTGCCACCATACCGACTGAAGCCCATAAAGGCAAGTATATATCTGTTAGTATCAACTCTTTCAAACACTAACCTCTTCATTATCTATACTCTCAGCGCTCTGGACATCATCATCCTGTGGGCAGAAATGGATCGTGAAGTCCCCCAGAGGCAGTGATGGGCGATGGGCGACTGCCACCATACCGACAGAGGCCCATAAAGGCAAGTATATATCTGTTAATATCAACTCTTTCAAACACTAACCACTTCATTATCTATAATCTCAGCGCTCTAGACATTATCATCCTGGGGGCAGAATTGGATCGTGAAGTCCCCCAGAGGCAGTGACGACTGCCATGAAGACACTGCATGGACGGGAGCGACGATGGGCGACTGCCACCATACCGACTGAAGCCCATAAAGGCAAGTATATATCTGTTAGTATCAACTCTTTCAAACACTAAACTCTTCATTACCTTTTCTCTCAGGACCCTGGACATCATCATCCTGGGGGCAGAAATGGATCGTGAAGTCCCCCAGAGGCAGTGACGACTGCCATGAAGACACTGCATGGACGGGAGGGACGATGGGCGACTGCCACCATACCGACAGAGGCCCATAAAGGCAAGTATATATCTGTTAATATCAACTCTTTCAAACACTAAACTCTTCATTATCTATACTCTCAGCGCCCTGGACATCATCATGCTGGGGGCAGAAATGGATCGTGAAGTCCCCCAGAGGCAGTGACGACTGCCATGAAGACACTGCATGGACGGGAGGGACGATGGGCGACTGCCACCATACCGACAGAGGCCCATAAAGGCAAGTATATATCTGTTAATATCAACTCTTTCAAACACTAACCCCTTCATTATCTATACTCTCAGCGCTCTGGACATCATCATCCTGGGGGCAGAAATGGATCGTGAAGTCCCCCAGAGGCAGTGACGACTGCCACGAAGACACTGCATGGAGGGGAGGGACGATGGGCGACTGCCACCATACCGAGAGAGGCCCATAAAGACAACTATATATCTGTTAATATCAACTCTTTCAAACACTAAACTCTTCATTATCTATACTCTCAGCGCTCTGGACATCATCATCCTGGGGGCAGAAATGGATCGTGAAGTCCCCCAGAGGCAGTGACGACTGCCATGAAGACACTGCATGGACGGGAGGGACGATGGGCGACTGCCACCATACCGACTGAATCCCATAAAGGCAAGTATATATGTATTAACATTAACTATTTCAAACACTAAACTCTTCATTATCTTTACTCTCAGGACCCTGGACATCATCATCCTGGGGGCAAAAATGGATCGTGAAGTCCCCCAGAGGCAGTGACGACTGCCATGAAGAACTGCATGGACGGGAGGGACGATGGGCGACTGCCACCATACCGACAGAGGCCCATAAAGGCAAGTATATATCTGTTAATATCAACTCTTTCAAACACTAACCTCTTCATTAACTATACTCTCAGCGGTCTGGACATCATCATCCTGGGGGCAGAAATGGATCGTGAAGTCCCCCAGAGGCAGTGACGACTGCCATGAAGAACTGCATGGACGGGAGGGACGATGGGCGACTGCCACCATACCGACTGAAGCCCATAAAGGCAAGTATATATGTATTAACATTAACTATTTCAAACACTAAACTCTTCATTATCTTTACTCTCAGGACCCTGGACATCATCATCCTGGGGGCAGAAATGGATCGTGAAGTCCCCCAGAGGCAGTGACGACTGCCACGAAGAGACTGCATGGACAGGAGGGACGATGGGCGACTGCCACCATACCGACAGAGGCCCATAAAGGCAAGTATATATCTGTTAATATCAACTCTTTCAAAGACTAACCTCTTCATTATCTTTACTCTCAGGACCCTGGACATCATCATCCTGGGGGCAGAAATGGATCGTGAAGTCCCCCAGAGGCAGTGACGACTGCCATGAAGACACTGCATGGACGGGAGGGACGATGGGTGACTGCCACCATACCGACTGAATCCCATAAAGGCAAGTATATATGTATTAACATTAACTCTTTCAAACACTAACCTCTTCATTATCTATACTCTCAGCGCTCTGGACATCATCATCCTGGGGGCAGAAATGGATCGTGAAGTCCCCCAGAGGCAGTGATGGGCGATGGGCGACTGCCACCATACCGACAGAGGCCCATAAAGGCAAGTATATATCTGTTAATATCAACTCTTTCAAACACTAACCACTTCATTATCTATAATCTCAGCGCTCTGGACATCATCATCCTGGGGGCAGAAATGGATCGTGAAGTCCCCCAGAGGCAGTGACGACTGCCATGAAGACACTGCATGGACGGGAGCGACGATGGGCGACTGCCACCATACCGACTGAAGCCCATAAAGGCAAGTGTATATCTGTTAGTATCAACTCTTTCAAACACTAAACTCTTCATTACCTTTTCTCTCAGGACCCTGGACATCATCATGCTGGGGGCAGAAATGGATCGTGAAGTCCCCCAGAGGCAGTGACGACTGCCATGAAGACACTGCATGGACGGGAGGGACGATGGGTGACTGCCACCATACCGACTGAATCAAATAAAGGCAAGTATATATGTATTAACATTAACTCTTTCAAACACTAACCTCTTCATTATCTATACTCTCAGCGCTCTGGACATCATCATCCTGTGGGCAGAAATGGATCGTGAAGTCCCCCAGAGGCAGTGATGGGCGATGGGCGACTGCCACCATACCGACAGAGGCCCATAAAGGCAAGTATATATCTGTTAATATCAACTCTTTCAAACACTAACCACTTCATTATCTATAATCTCAGCGCTCTGGACATCATCATCCTGGGGGCAGAATTGGATCGTGAAGTCCCCCAGAGGCAGTGACGACTGCCATGAAGACACTGCATGGACGGGAGCGACGATGGGCGACTGCCACCATACCGACTGAAGCCCATAAAGGCAAGTATATATCTGTTAGTATCAACTCTTTCAAACACTAAACTCTTCATTACCTTTTCTCTCAGGACCCTGGACATCATCATCCTGGGGGCAGAAATGGATCGTGAAGTCCCCCAGAGGCAGTGACGACTGCCATGAAGACACTGCATGGACGGGAGGGACGATGGGTGACTGCCACCATACCGACAGAGGCCCATAAAGGCAAGTATATATCTGTTAATATCAACTCTTTCAAACACTAACCTCTTCATTATCTATACTCTCAGCGCCCTGGACATCATCATCCTGGGGGCAGAAATGGATCGTGAAGTCGCCCAGAGGCAGTGACGACTTCCATGAAGACACTGCATGGACGGGAGGGACGATGGGCGACTGCCACCATACTGACTGAAGCCCATAAAGGCAAGTATATATGTATTAACATTAACTATTTCAAACACTAAACTCTTCATTATTTTTACTCTCAGGACCCTGGACATCATCATCCTGGGGGCAGAAATCGATCGTGAAGTCCCCCAGAGGCAGTGACGACTGCCATGAAGACACTGCATGGAGGGGAGGGACGATGGGCGACTGCCACCATACTGACTGAAGCCCATAAAGGCAAGTATATATCTATTAACATTAACTATTTCAAACACTAAACTCTTCATTATTTTTACTCCCAGGACCCTGGACATCATCATCCTGGGGGCAGAAATGGATCGTGAAGTCCCCCAGAGGCAGTGACGACTGCCATGAAGACACTGCATGGACGGGAGGGACGATGGGCGACTGCCACCATACCGACAGAGGCCCAAAAAGGCAAGTATATATCTGTTAGTATCAACTCTTTCAAACACTAAACTCTTCATTATCTTTACTCTCAGGATCCTGGACATCATCATGCTGGGGGAAGAAATGGATCGTGAAGTCCCCCAGAGGCAGTGACGACTGCCATGAAGACACTGCATGGACGGGAGGGACGATGGGCGACTGCCACCATACCGACAGAGGCCCATAAAGGCAAGTATATATCTGTTAATATCAACTCTTTCAAACACTAACCCCTTCATTATCTATACTCTCAGCGCTCTGGACATCATCATCCTGGGGGCAGAAATGGATCATGAAGTCCCCCAGAGGCAGTGACGACTGCCACGAAGACACTGCATGGAGGGGAGGGACGATGGGCGACTGCCACCATACCGACAGAGGCCCATAAAGGCAAGTATATATCTGTTAATATCAACTCTTTCAAACACTAAACTCTTCATTATCTATACTCTCAGCGCTCTGGACATCATCATGCTGGGGGCAGAAATGGATCGTGAAGTCCCCCAGAGGCAGTGACGACTGCCATGAAGACACTGCATGGACGGGAGGGAGGATGGGCGACTGCCACCATACCGACAGAGGCCCATAAAGGCAAGTATATATCTGTTAATATCAACTCTTTCAAACACTAACCCCTTCATTATCTATACTCTCAGCGCTCTGGACATCATCATCCTGGGGGCAGAAATGGATCGTGAAGTCCCCCAGAGGCAGTGACGACTGCCACGAAGACACTGCATGGAGGGAAGGGACGATGGGCGACTGCCACCATACCGAGAGAGGCCCATAAAGACAAGTATATATCTGTTAATATCAACTCTTTCAAACACTAAACTCTTCACTATCTATACTCTCAGCGCTCTGGACATCATCATCCTGGGGGCAGAAATGGATCGTGAAGTCCCCCAGAGGCAGTGACGACTGCCATGAAGACACTGCATGTACGGGAGGGACGATGGGCGACTGCCACCATACCGACTGAATCCCATAAAGGCAAGTATATATGTATTAACATTAACTATTTCAAACACTAAACTCTTCATTATCTTTACTCTCAGGACCCTGGACATCATCATCCTGGGGGCAGAAATGGATCGTGAAGTCCCCCAGAGGCAGTGACGACTGCCATGAAGAACTGTATGGACGGGAGGGACGATGGGCGACTGCCACCATACCGACAGAGGCCCATAAAAGCAAGTATATATCTGTTAATATCAACTCTTTCAAACACTAACCTCTTCACTAACTATACTCTCAGCGGTCTGGACATCATCATCCTGGGGGCAGAAATGGATCGTGAAGTCCCCCAGAGGCAGTGACGACTGCCATGAAGAACTGCATGGACGGGAGGGACGATGGGCGACTGCCACCATACCGACTGAAGTCCATAAAGGCAAGTATATATGTATTAACATTAACTATTTCAAACACTAAACTCTTCATTATCTTTACTCTCAGGACCCTGGACATCATCATCCTGGGGGCAGAAATGGATCGTGAAGTCCCCCAGAGGCAGTGACGACTGCCACGAAGAGACTGCATGGACAGGAGGGACGATGGGCGACTGCCACCATACCGACAGAGGCCCATAAAGGCAAGTATATATCTGTTAATATCAACTCTTTCAAAGACTAACCTCTTCATTATCTTTACTCTCAGGACCCTGGACATCATCATCCTGGGGGCAGAAATGGATCGTGAAGTCCCCCAGAGGCAGTGACGACTGCCATGAAGACACTGCATGGACGGGAGGGACGATGGGCGACTGCCACCATACCGACAGAGGCCCATATAGGCAAGTATATATCTGTTAATATCAACTCTTTGAAACACTAAACTCTTCATTATCTTTACTCTCAGGATCCTGGACATCATCATCCTGGGGGCAGAAATGGATCGTGAAGTCCCCCAGAGGCAGTCACGACTGCCACGAAGACACTGCATGGAGGGGAGGGACGATGGGCGACTGCCACCATACCGACTGAAGCCCATAAAGGCAAATATATATGTATTAACATTAAGTATTTCAAACACTAAACTCTTCATTATCTTTACTCTCAGCATTCTGGATATCATCATGCTGGGGATAGAAATGGATCGTGAAGTCCCCCAGAGGCAGTGACGACTACCACGAAGACACTGCATGGAGGGGAGGGACGATGGGCGACTGCCACCATACCGACAGAGGCCCATAAAGGCAAGCATATATCTGCTAGTATCAACTCTTTCAAACACTAAACTCTTCATTATCTATGCTCTCAGCGCTCTGGACATCATCATCCTGGGGGCAGAAATGGATCGTGAAGTCCCCCAGAGGCAGTGACGACTGCCATGAAGAACTGCATGTACGGGAGGGACGATGGGCGACTGCCACCATACCGACTGAAGCCCATAAAGGCAAGTATATATGTATTAACATTAACTCTTTCAAACACTAACCTCTTCATTATCTATACTCTCAGCGCTCTGGACATCATCATCCTGGGGGCAGAAATGGATCGTGAAGTCCCCCAGAGGCAGTGATGGGCGATGGGCGACTGCCACCATACCGACAGAGGCCCATAAAGGCAAGTATATATCTGTTAATATCAACTCTTTCAAACACTAACCACTTCATTATCTATAATCTCAGCGCTCTGGACATCATCATCCTGGGGGCAGAAATGGATCGTGAAGTCCCCCAGAGGCAGTGACGACTGCCATGAAGACACTGCATGGACGGGAGCGACGATGGGCGACTGCCACCATACCGACTGAAGCCCATAAAGGCAAGTGTATATCTGTTAGTATCAACTCTTTCAAACACTAAACTCTTCATTACCTTTTCTCTCAGGACCCTGGACATCATCATGCTGGGGGCAGAAATGGATCGTGAAGTCCCCCAGAGGCAGTGACGACTGCCATGAAGACACTGCATGGACGGGAGGGACGATGGGTGACTGCCACCATACCGACTGAATCAAATAAAGGCAAGTATATATGTATTAACATTAACTCTTTCAAACACTAACCTCTTCATTATCTATACTCTCAGCGCTCTGGACATCATCATCCTGTGGGCAGAAATGGATCGTGAAGTCCCCCAGAGGCAGTGATGGGCGATGGGCGACTGCCACCATACCGACAGAGGCCCATAAAGGCAAGTATATATCTGTTGATATCAACTCTTTCAAACACTAACCACTTCATTATCTATAATCTCAGCGCTCTGGACATCATCATCCTGGGGGCAGAATTGGATCGTGAAGTCCCCCAGAGGCAGTGACGACTGCCATGAAGACACTGCATGGACGGGAGCGACGATGGGCGACTGCCACCATACCGACTGAAGCCCATAAAGGCAAGTATATATCTGTTAGTATCAACTCTTTCAAACACTAAACTCTTCATTACCTTTTCTCTCAGGACCCTGGACATCATCATCCTGGGGGCAGAAATGGATCGTGAAGTCCCCCAGAGGCAGTGACGACTGCCATGAAGACACTGCATGGACGGGAGGGACGATGGGTGACTGCCACCATACCGACAGAGGCCCATAAAGGCAAGTATATATCTGTTAATATCAACTCTTTCAAACACTAACCTCTTCATTATCTATACTCTCAGCGCCCTGGACATCATCATCCTGGGGGCAGAAATGGATCGTGAAGTCGCCCAGAGGCAGTGACGACTTCCATGAAGACACTGCATGGACGGGAGGGACGATGGGCGACTGCCACCATACTGACTGAAGCCCATAAAGGCAAGTATATATGTATTAACATTAACTATTTCAAACACTAAACTCTTCATTATTTTTACTCTCAGGACCCTGGACATCATCATCCTGGGGGCAGAAATCGATCGTGAAGTCCCCCAGAGGCAGTGACGACTGCCATGAAGACACTGCATGGAGGGGAGGGACGATGGGCGACTGCCACCATACTGACTGAAGCCCATAAAGGCAAGTATATATCTATTAACATTAACTATTTCAAACACTAAACTCTTCATTATTTTTACTCCCAGGACCCTGGACATCATCATCCTGGGGGCAGAAATGGATCGTGAAGTCCCCCAGAGGCAGTGACGACTGCCATGAAGACACTGCATGGACGGGAGGGACGATGGGCGACTGCCACCATACCGACAGAGGCCCAAAAAGGCAAGTATATATCTGTTAGTATCAACTCTTTCAAACACTAAACTCTTCATTATCTTTACTCTCAGGATCCTGGACATCATCATGCTGGGGGAAGAAATGGATCGTGAAGTCCCCCAGAGGCAGTGACGACTGCCATGAAGACACTGCATGGACGGAAATTACGATGGGCGACTGCCACCATACCGACAGAGGCCCATAAAGGCAAGTATATATCTGTTAATATCAACTCTTTCAAACACTAACCCCTTCATTATCTATACTCTCAGCGCTCTGGACATCATCATCCTGGGGGCAGAAATGGATCATGAAGTCCCCCAGAGGCAGTGACGACTGCCACGAAGACACTGCATGGAGGGGAGGGACGATGGGCGACTGCCACCATACCGACAGAGGCCCATAAAGGCAAGTATATATCTGTTAATATCAACTCTTTCAAACACTAAACTCTTCATTATCTATACTCTCAGCGCTCTGGACATCATCATGCTGGGGGCAGAAATGGATCGTGAAGTCCCCCAGAGGCAGTGACGACTGCCATGAAGACACTGCATGGACGGGAGGGAGGATGGGCGACTGCCACCATACCGACAGAGGCCCATAAAGGCAAGTATATATCTGTTAATATCAACTCTTTCAAACACTAACCCCTTCATTATCTATACTCTCAGCGCTCTGGACATCATCATCCTGGGGGCAGAAATGGATCGTGAAGTCCCCCAGAGGCAGTGACGACTGCCACGAAGACACTGCATGGAGGGGAGGGACGATGGGCGACTGCCACCATACCGAGAGAGGCCCATAAAGACAAGTATATATCTGTTAATATCAACTCTTTTAAACACTAAACTCTTCACTATCTATACTCTCAGCGCTCTGGACATCATCATCCTGGGGGCAGAAATCGATCGTGAAGTCCCCCAGAGGCAGTGACGACTGCCATGAAGACACTGCATGGACGGGAGGGACGATGGGCGACTGCCACCATACCGACTGAATCCCATAAAGGCAAGTATATATGTATTAACATTAACTATTTCAAACACTAAACTCTTCATTATCTTTACTCTCAGGACCCTGGACATCATCATCCTGGGGGCAGAAATGGATCGTGAAGTCCCCCAGAGGCAGTGACGACTGCCATGAAGAACTGCATGGACGGGAGGGACGATGGGCGACTGCCACCATACCGACAGAGGCCCAAAAAAGCAAGTATATATCTGTTAATATCAACTCTTTCAAACACTAACCTCTTCACTAACTATACTCTCAGCGGTCTGGACATCATCATCCTGGGGGCAGAAATGGATCGTGAAGTCCCCCAGAGGCAGTGACGACTGCCATGAAGAACTGCATGGACGGGAGGGACGATGGGCGACTGCCACCATACCGACTGAAGTCCATAAAGGCAAGTATATATGTATTAACATTAACTATTTCAAACACTAAACTCTTCATTATCTTTACTCTCAGGACCCTGGACATCATCATCCTGGGGGCAGAAATGGATCGTGAAGTCCCCCAGAGGCAGTGACGACTGCCACGAAGAGACTGCATGGACAGGAGGGACGATGGGCGACTGCCACCATACCGACAGAGGCCCATAAAGGCAAGTATATATCTGTTAATATCAACTCTTTCAAAGACTAACCTCTTCATTATCTTTACTCTCAGGACCCTGGACATCATCATCCTGGGGGCAGAAATGGATCGTGAAGTCGCCCAGAGGCAGTGACGACTGCCATGAAGACACTGCATGGACGGGAGGGACGATGGGCGACTGCCACCATACCGACAGAGGCCCATATAGGCAAGTATATATCTGTTAATATCAACTCTTTGAAACACTAAACTCTTCATTATCTTTACTCTCAGGATCCTGGACATCATCATCCTGGGGGCAGAAATGGATCGTGAAGTCCCCCAGAGGCAGTCACGACTGCCACGAAGACACTGCATGGAGGGGAGGGACGATGGGCGACTGCCACCATACCGACTGAAGCCCATAAAGGCAAATATATATGTATTAACATTAAGTATTTCAAACACTAAACTCTTCATTATCTTTACTCTCAGCATTCTGGACATCATCATGCTGGGGATAGAAATGGATCGTGAAGTCCCCCAGAGGCAGTGACGACTACCACGAAGACACTGCATGGAGGGGAGGGACGATGGGCGACTGCCACCATACCGACAGAGGCCCATAAAGGCAAGCATATATCTGCTAGTATCAACTCTTTCAAACACTAAACTCTTCATTATCTATGCTCTCAGCGCTCTGGACATCATCATCCTGGGGGCAGAAATGGATCGTGAAGTCCCCCAGAGGCAGTGACGACTGCCATGAAGAACTGCATGGACGGGAGGGACGATGGGCGACTGCCACCATACCGACTGAAGCCCATAAAGGCAAGTATATATGTATTAACATTAACTATTTCAAACACTAAACTCTTCATTATCTTTACTCTCAGGACCCTGGACATCATCATCCTGGGGGCAGAAATGGATCGTGAAGTCCCCCAGAGGCAGTGACGACTGCCACGAAGAGACTGCATGGACAGGAGGGACGATGGGCGACTGCCACCATACCGACAGAGGCCCATGATGGCAAGTATATATCTGTTAATATCAACTCTTTCAAACACTAACCTCTTCATTATCTTTACTCTCAGGACCCTGGACATCATCATCCTGGGGGCAGAAATGGATCGTGAAGTCCCCCAGAGGCAGTGACGACTGCCATGAAGACACTGCATGGACGGGAGGGACGATGGGCGACTGCCACCATACCGACAGAGGCCCATATAGGCAAGTATATATCTGTTAATATCAACTCTTTGAAACACTAAACTCTTCATTATCTTTACTCTCAGGATCCTGGACATCATCATCCTGGGGGCAGAAATGGATCGTGAAGTCCCCCAGAGGCAGTCACGACTGCCACGAAGACACTGCATGGAGGGGAGGGACGATGGGCGACTGCCACCATACCGACTGAAGCCCATAAAGGCAAATATATATGTATTAACATTAAGTATTTCAAACACTAAACTCTTCATTATCTTTACTCTCAGCATTCTGGACATCATCATGCTGGGGATAGAAATGGATCGTGAAGTCCCCCAGAGGCAGTGACGACTACCACGAAGACACTGCATGGAGGGGAGGGACGATGGGCGACTGCCACCATACCGACAGAGGCCCATAAAGGCAAGCATATATCTGCTAGTATCAACTCTTTCAAACACTAAACTCTTCATTATCTATACTCTCAGCGCTCTGGACATCATCATCCTGGGGGCAGAAATGGATCGTGAAGTCCCCCAGAGGCAGTGACGACTGCCATGAAGAACTGCATGGACGGGAGGGACGATGGGCGACTGCCACCATACCGACTGAAGCCCATAAAGGCAAGTATATATGTATTAACATTAACTATTTCAAACACTAAACTCTTCATTATCTTTACTCTCAGGACCCTGGACATCATCATCCTGGGGGCAGAAATGGATCGTGAAGTCCCCCAGAGGCAGTGACGACTGCCACGAAGAGACTGCATGGACAGGAGGGACGATGGGCGACTGCCACCATACCGACAGAGGCCCATGAAGGCAAGTATATATCTGTTAATATCAACTCTTTCAAACACTAACCTCTTCATTATCTTTACTCTCAGGACCCTGGATATCATCATCCTGGGGGCAGAAATGGATCGTGAAGTCCCCCAGAGGCAGTGACGACTGCCATGAAGACACTGCATGGACGGGAGGGACGATGGGCGACTGCCACCATACCGACAGAGGCCCATATAGGCAAGTATATATCTGTTAATATCAACTCTTTGAAACACTAAACTCTTCATTATCTTTACTCTCAGGATCCTGGACATCATCATCCTGGGGGCAGAAATGGATCGTGAAGTCCCCCAGAGGCAGTGACGACTGCCACGAAGACACTGCATGGAGGGGAGGGACGATGGGCGACTGCCACCATACCGACTGAAGCCCATAAAGGCAAATATATATGTATTAACATTAAGTATTTCAAACACTAAACTCTTCATTATCTTTACTCTCAGCATTCTGGACATCATCATGCTGGGGATAGAAATGGATCGTGAAGTCCCCCAGAGGCAGTGACGACTACCACGAAGACACTGCATGGAGGGGAGGGACGATGGGCGACTGCCACCATACCGACAGAGGCCCATAAAGGCAAGCATATATCTGCTAATATCAACTCTTTCAAACACTAAACTCTTCATTATCTATACTCAAAGCACTCTTGACATCATCATCCTGGGGGCAGAAATGGATCGTGAAGTCCCCCAGAGGCAGTGACGACTGCCATGAAGACACTGCATGGACGGGAGGGACGATGGGCGACTGCCACCATACCGACAGAGGCCCATATAGGCAAGTATAAATCTGTTAATATCAACTCTTTGAAATACTAAACTCTTCATTATCTTTACTCTCAGGATCCTGGACATCATCATCCTGGGGGCAGAAATGGATCGTGAAGTCCCCCAGAGGCAGTCACGACTGCCACGAAGACAATGCATGGAGGGGAGGGACGATGGGCGACTGCCACCATACCGACTGAAGCCCATAAAGGCAAATATATATGCATTAACATTAAGTATTTCAAACACTAAACTCTTCATTATTTTTACTCTCAGCATTCTGGACATCATCATGCTGGGGATAGAAATGGATCGTGAAGTCCCCAGAGGCAGTGACGACTGCCACGAAGACACTGCATGGAGGGGAGGGACGATGGGCTACTGCCACCATACCGACAGAGGCCGATAAAGGCAAGCATATATCTGCTAATATCAACTCTTTCAAACACTAAACTCTTCACTATCTATACTCTCAGCGCTCTGGACATCATCATCCTGGGGGCAGAAATGGATCGTGAAGTCCCCCAGAGGCAGTGACGACTGCCACGAAGACACTGCATGGAGGGGAGGGACGATGGGCGACTGCCACCATACCGAGAGAGGCCCATAAAGACAAGTACATATCTGTTAATATCAACTCTTTCAAACACTAAACTCTTCACTATCTATACTCTCAGCGCTCTGGACATCATCATCCTGGGGGCAGAAATCGATCGTGAAGTCCCCCAGAGGCAGTGACGACTGCCATGAAGACACTGCATGGACGGGAGGGACGATGGGCGACTGCCACCATACCGACTGAATCCCATAAAGGCAAGTATATATGTATTAACATTAACTATTTCAAACACTAAACTCTTCATTATCTTTACTCTCAGGACCCTGGACATCATCATCCTGGGGGCAGAAATGGATCGTGAAGTCCCCCAGAGGCAGTGACGACTGCCATGAAGAACTGCATGGACGGGAGGGACGATGGGCGACTGCCACCATACCGACAGAGGCCCATAAAAGCAAGTATATATCTGTTAATATCAACTCTTTCAAACACTAACCTCTTCACTAACTATACTCTCAGCGGTCTGGACATCATCATCCTGGGGGCAGAAATGGATCGTGAAGTCCCCCAGAGGCAGTGACGACTGCCATGAAGAACTGCATGGACGGGAGGGACGATGGGCGACTGCCACCATACCGACTGAAGTCCATAAAGGCAAGTATATATGTATTAACATTAACTATTTCAAACACTAAACTCTTCATTATCTTTACTCTCAGGACCCTGGACATCATCATCCTGGGGGCAGAAATGGATCGTGAAGTCCCCCAGAGGCAGTGACGACTGCCACGAAGAGACTGCATGGACAGGAGGGACGATGGGCGACTGCCACCATACCGACAGAGGCCCATAAAGGCAAGTATATATCTGTTAATATCAACTCTTTCAAAGACTAACCTCTTCATTATCTTTACTCTCAGGACCCTGGACATCATCATCCTGGGGGCAGAAATGGATCGTGAAGTCCCCCAGAGGCAGTGACGACTGCCATGAAGACACTGCATGGACGGGAGGGACGATGGGCGACTGCCACCATACCGACAGAGGCCCATATAGGCAAGTATATATCTGTTAATATCAACTCTTTGAAACACTAAACTCTTCATTATCTTTACTCTCAGGATCCTGGACATCATCATCCTGGGGGCAGAAATGGATCGTGAAGTCCCCCAGAGGCAGTCACGACTGCCACGAAGACACTGCATGGAGGGGAGGGACGATGGGCGACTGCCACCATACCGACTGAAGCCCATAAAGGCAAATATATATGTATTAACATTAAGTATTTCAAACACTAAACTCTTCATTATCTTTACTCTCAGCATTCTGGACATCATCATGCTGGGGATAGAAATGGATCGTGAAGTCCCCCAGAGGCAGTGACGACTACCACGAAGACACTGCATGGAGGGGAGGGACGATGGGCGACTGCCACCATACCGACAGAGGCCCATAAAGGCAAGCATATATCTGCTAGTATCAACTCTTTCAAACACTAAACTCTTCATTATCTATGCTCTCAGCGCTCTGGACATCATCATCCTGGGGGCAGAAATGGATCGTGAAGTCCCCCAGAGGCAGTGACGACTGCCATGAAGAACTGCATGGACGGGAGGGACGATGGGCGACTGCCACCATACCGACTGAAGCCCATAAAGGCAAGTATATATGTATTAACATTAACTATTTCAAACACTAAACTCTTCATTATCTTTACTCTCAGGACCCTGGACATCATCATCCTGGGGGCAGAAATGGATCGTGAAGTCCCCCAGAGGCAGTGACGACTGCCACGAAGAGACTGCATGGACAGGAGGGACGATGGGCGACTGCCACCATACCGACAGAGGCCCATGAAGGCAAGTATATATCTGTTAATATCAACTCTTTCAAACACTAAACTCTTCATTATCTTTACTCTCAGGACCCTGGACATCATCATCCTGGGGGCAGAAATGGATCGTGAAGTCCCCCAGAGGCAGTGACGACTGCCATGAAGACACTGCATGGACGGGAGGGACGATGGGCGACTGCCACCATACCGACAGAGGCCCATATAGGCAAGTATATATCTGTTAATATCAACTCTTTGAAACACTAAACTCTTCATTATCTTTACTCTCAGGATCCTGGACATCATCATCCTGGGGGCAGAAATGGATCGTGAAGTCCCCCAGAGGCAGTCACGACTGCCACGAAGACACTGCATGGAGGGGAGGGACGATGGGCGACTGCCACCATACCGACTGAAGCCCATAAAGGCAAATATATATGTATTAACATTAAGTATTTCAAACACTAAACTCTTCATTATCTTTACTCTCAGCATTCTGGACATCATCATGCTGGGGATAGAAATGGATCGTGAAGTCCCCCAGAGGCAGTGACGACTACCACGAAGACACTGCATGGAGGGGAGGGACGATGGGCGACTGCCACCATACCGACAGAGGCCCATAAAGGCAAGCATATATCTGCTAATATCAACTCTTTCAAACACTAAACTCTTCATTATCTATACTCAGAGCGCTCTTGACATCATCATCCTGGGGGCAGAAATGGATCGTGAAGTCCCCCAGAGGCAGTGACGACTGCCATGAAGACACTGCATGGACGGGAGGGACGATGGGCGACTGCCACCATACCGACAGAGGCCCATATAGGCAAGTATAAATCTGTTAATATCAACTCTTTGAAATACTAAACTCTTCATTATCTTTACTCTCAGGATCCTGGACATCATCATCCTGGGGGCAGAAATGGATCGTGAAGTCCCCCAGAGGCAGTCACGACTGCCACGAAGACACTGCATGGAGGGGAGGGACGATGGGCGACTGCCACCATACCGACTGAAGCCCATAAAGGCAAATATATATGCATTAACATTAAGTATTTCAAACACTAAACTCTTCATTATTTTTACTCTCAGCATTCTGGACATCATCATGCTGGGGATAGAAATGGATCGTGAAGTCCCCAGAGGCAGTGACGACTGCCACGAAGACACTGCATGGAGGGGAGGGACGATGGGCTACTGCCACCATACCGACAGAGGCCGATAAAGGCAAGCATATATCTGCTAATATCAACTCTTTCAAACACTAAACTCTTCATTATCTATGCTCTCAGCGATCTGGACATCATCATCCTGGGGGCAGAAATGGATCGTGAAGTCCCCCAGAGGCAGTGACGACTGCCATGAAGACACTGCATGGACGGGAGCTACGATGGGCGACTGCCACCATACCGACAGAGGCCCATAAAGACAAGTATATATCTGTTAATATCAACTCATTCAAACACTAAACTCTTCATTATCTTTACTCTCAGGATCCTGGACATCATCATCCTGGGGGCAGAAATGGATCGTGAAGTCCCCCAGAGGCAGTGACGACTGCCACGAAGACACTGGATGGACGGGAGGGACGATGGGCGACTGCCACCATAACGACAGAAGCCCATAAAGGCAAGTATATATGTATTAACATTAACTATTTCAAACACTAAACTCTTCATTATCTTTACTCTCAGGACCCTGTACATCATCATCCTGGGGCCAGAAGTGGATCGTGAAGTCCCCCAGAGGCAGTGACGACTGCCATGAAGACACTGCATGGACGGGAGCTACGATGGGCGACTGCCACCATACCGACAGAGGCCCATAAAGACAAGTATATATCTGTTAATATCAACTCTTTCAAACACTAACCTCTTCATTATCTTTACTCTCAGGACCCTGGACATCATCATCCTGGGGGCAGAAATGGATCGTGAAGTCCCCCAGAGGCAGTGACGACTGCCATGAAGAACTGCATGGACGGGAGGGACGATGGGCGACTGCCACCATACCGACTGAAGTCCATAAAGGCAAGTATATATGTATTAACATTAACTATTGCAAACACTAAACTCTTCATTATCTTTACTCTCAGGACCCTGGACATCATCATCCTGGGGGCAGAAATGGATCGTGAAGTCCCCCAGAGGCAGTGACGACTGCCACGAAGAGACTGCATGGACAGGAGGGACGATGGGCGACTGCCACCATACCGACAGAGGCCCATAAAGGCAAGTATATATCTGTTAATATCAACTCTTTCAAAGACTAACCTCTTCATTATCTTTACTCTCAGGACCCTGGACATCATCATCCTGGGGGCAGAAATGGATCGTGAAGTCCCCCAGAGGCAGTGACGACTGCCATGAAGACACTGCATGGACGGGAGGGACGATGGGCGACTGCCACCATACCGACAGAGGCCCATATAGGCAAGTATATATCGGTTAATATCAACTCTTTGAAACACTAAACTCTTCATTATCTTTACTCTCAGGATCCTGGACATCATCATCCTGGGGGCAGAAATGGATCGTGAAGTCCCCCAGAGGCAGTCACGACTGCCACGAAGACACTGCATGGAGGGGAGGGACGATGGGCGACTGCCACCATACCGACTGAAGCCCATAAAGGCAAATATATATGTATTAACATTAAGTATTTCAAACACTAAACTCTTCATTATCTTTACTCTCAGCATTCTGGACATCATCATGCTGGGGATAGAAATGGATCGTGAAGTCCCCCAGAGGCAGTGACGACTGCCACGAAGACACTGCATGGAGGGGAGGGACGATGGGCGACTGCCACCATACCGACTGAAGCCCATAAAGGCAAATGTATATGTATTAACATTAAGTATTTCAAACACTAAACTCTTCATTATCTTTACTCTCAGCATTCTGGACATCATCATCCTGGGGATAGAAATGGATCGTGAAGTCCCCCAGAGGCAGTGACGACTACCACGAAGACACTGCATGGAGGGGAGGGACGATGGGCGACTGCCACCATACCGACAGAGGCCCATAAAGGCAAGCATATATCTGCTAATATCAACTCTTTCAAACACTAAACTCTTCATTATCTACACTCAAAGCGCTCTTGACATCATCATCCTGGGGGCAGAAATGGATCGTGAAGTCCCCCAGAGGCAGTGACGACTGCCATGAAGACACTGCATGGACGGGAGGGACGATGGGCGACTGCCACCATACCGACAGAGGCCCATATAGGCAAGTATAAATCTGTTAATATCAACTCTTTGAAATACTAAACTCTTCATTATCTTTACTCTCAGGATCCTGGACATCATCATCCTGGGGGCAGAAATGGATCGTGAAGTCCCCCAGAGGCAGTCACGACTGCCACGAAGACACTGCATGGAGGGGAGGGACGATGGGCGACTGCCACCATACCGACTGAAGCCCATAAAGGCAAATATATATGCATTAACATTAAGTATTTCAAACACTAAACTCTTCATTATTTTTACTCTCAGCATTCTGGACATCATCATGCTGGGGATAGAAATGGATCGTGAAGTCCCCAGAGGCAGTGACGACTGCCACGAAGACACTGCATGGAGGGGAGGGACGATGGGCTACTGCCACCATACCGACAGAGGCCCATAAAGGCAAGCATATATCTGCTAATATCAACTCTTTCAAACACTAAACTCTTCATTATCTATGCTCTCAGCGATCTGGACATCATCATCCTGGGGGCAGAAATGGATCGTGAAGTCCCCCAGAGGCAGTGACGACTGCCATGAAGACACTGCATGGACGGGAGCTACGATGGGCGACTGCCACCATACCGACAGAGGCCCATAAAGACAAGTATATATCTGTTAATATCAACTCATTCAAACACTAAACTCTTCATTATCTTTACTCTCAGGATCCTGGACATCATCATCCTGGGGGCAGAAATGGATCGTGAAGTCCCCCAGAGGCAGTGACGACTGCCACGAAGACACTGGATGGAGGGGAGGGACGATGGGCGACTGCCACCATAACGACAGAAGCCCATAAAGGCAAGTATATATGTATTAACATTAACTATTTCAAACACTAAACTCTTCATTATCTTTACTCTCAAGACCCTGTACATCATCATCCTGGGGCCAGAAGTGGATCGTGAAGTCCCCCAGAGGCAGTGACGACTGCCATGAAGACACTGCATGGACGGGAGCTACGATGGGCGACTGCCACCATACCGACAGAGGCCCATAAAGACAAGTATATATCTGTTAATATCAACTCTTTCAAACACTAACCTCTTCATTATCTTTACTCTCAGGACCCTGGACATCATCATCCTGGGGGCAGAAATGGATCGTGAAGTCCCCCAGAGGCAGTGACGACTGCCACGAAGACACTGGATGGACGGGAGGGACGATGTGCGACTGCCACCATAACGACAGAAGCCCATAAAGGCAAGTATATATGTATTAACATTAACTATTTCAAACACTAAACTCTTCATTATCTTTACTCTCAGGATCCTGGACATCATCATCCTGGGGTCAGAAATGGATCGTGAAGTCCCCCAGAGGCAGTGACGACTGCCATGAAGAACTGCATGGACGGGAGGGACGATGGGCGACTGCCACCATACCGACTGAAGTCCATAAAGGCAAGTATATATGTATTAACATTAACTATTTCAAACACTAAACTCTTCATTATCTTTACTCTCAGGACCCTGGACATCATCATCCTGGGGGCAGAAATGGATCGTGAAGTCCCCCAGAGGCAGTGACGACTGCCACGAAGAGACTGCATGGACAGGAGGGACGATGGGCGACTGCCACCATACCGACAGAGGCCCATAAAGGCAAGTATATATCTGTTAATATCAACTCTTTCAAAGACTAACCTCTTCATTATCTTTACTCTCAGGACCCTGGACATCATCATCCTGGGGGCAGAAATGGATCGTGAAGTCCCCCAGAGGCAGTGACGACTGCCATGAAGACACTGCATGGACGGGAGGGACGATGGGCGACTGCCACCATACCGGCAGAGGCCCATATAGGCAAGTATATATCTGTTAATATCAACTCTTTGAAACACTAAACTCTTCATTATCTTTACTCTCAGGATCCTGGACATCATCATCCTGGGGGCAGAAATGGATCGTGAAGTCCCCCAGAGGCAGTCACGACTGCCACGAAGACACTGCATGGAGGGGAGGGACGATGGGTGACTGCCACCATACCGACTGAAGCCCATAAAGGCAAATATATATGTATTAACATTAAGTATTTCAAACACTAAACTCTTCATTATCTTTACTCTCAGCATTCTGGACATCATCATCCTGGGGATAGAAATGGATCGTGAAGTCCCCCAGAGGCAGTGACGACTACCACGAAGACACTGCATGGAGGGGAGGGACGATGGGCGACTGCCACCATACCGACAGAGGCCCATAAAGGCAAGCATATATCTGCTAATATCAACTCTTTCAAACACTAAACTCTTCATTATCTATGCTCTCAGCGCTCTGGACATCATCATCCTGGGGGCAGAAATGGATCGTGAAGTCCCCCAGAGGCAGTGACGACTGCCATGAAGAACTGCATGGACGGGAGGGACGATGGGCGACTGCAACCATACCGACTGAAGCCCATAAAGGCAAGTATATATGTATTAACATTAACTATTTCAAACACTAAACTCTTCATTATCTTTACTCTCAGGACCCTGGACATCATCATCCTGGGGGCAGAAATGGATCGTGAAGTCCCCCAGAGGCAGTGACGACTGCCATGAAGACACTGCATGGACGGGAGGGACGATGGGCGACTGCCACCATACCGACAGAGGCCCATAAAGGCAAGTATATATCTGTTAATATCAACTCTTTCAAACACTAAACTCTTCATTATCTATACTCAAAGCGCTCTTGACATCATCATCCTGGGGGCAGAAATGGATCGTGAAGTCCCCCAGAGGCAGTGACGACTGCCATGAAGACACTGCATGGACGGGAGGGACGATGGGCGACTGCCACCATACCGGCAGAGGCCCATATAGGCAAGTATATATCTGTTAATATCAACTCTTTGAAACACTAAACTCTTCATTATCTTTACTCTCAGGATCCTGGACATCATCATCCTGGGGGCAGAAATGGATCGTGAAGTCCCCCAGAGGCAGTCACGACTGCCACGAAGACACTGCATGGAGGGGAGGGACGATGGGTGACTGCCACCATACCGACTGAAGCCCATAAAGGCAAATATATATGTATTAACATTAAGTATTTCAAACACTAAACTCTTCATTATCTTTACTCTCAGCATTCTGGACATCATCATCCTGGGGATAGAAATGGATCGTGAAGTCCCCCAGAGGCAGTGACGACTACCACGAAGACACTGCATGGAGGGGAGGGACGATGGGCGACTGCCACCATACCGACAGAGGCCCATAAAGGCAAGCATATATCTGCTAATATCAACTCTTTCAAACACTAAACTCTTCATTATCTATGCTCTCAGCGCTCTGGACATCATCATCCTGGGGGCAGAAATGGATCGTGAAGTCCCCCAGAGGCAGTGACGACTGCCATGAAGAACTGCATGGACGGGAGGGACGATGGGCGACTGCAACCATACCGACTGAAGCCCATAAAGGCAAGTATATATGTATTAACATTAACTATTTCAAACACTAAACTCTTCATTATCTTTACTCTCAGGACCCTGGACATCATCATCCTGGGGGCAGAAATGGATCGTGAAGTCCCCCAGAGGCAGTGACGACTGCCATGAAGACACTGCATGGACGGGAGGGACGATGGGCGACTGCCACCATACCGACAGAGGCCCATAAAGGCAAGTATATATCTGTTAATATCAACTCTTTCAAACACTAAACTCTTCATTATCTATACTCAAAGCGCTCTTGACATCATCATCCTGGGGGCAGAAATGGATCGTGAAGTCCCCCAGAGGCAGTGACGACTGCCATGAAGACACTGCATGGACGGGAGGGACGATGGGCGACTGCCACCATACCGACAGAGGCCCATATAGGCAAGTATAAATCTGTTAATATCAACTCTTTGAAATACTAAACTCTTCATTATCTTTACTCTCAGGATCCTGGACATCATCATCCTGGGGGCAGAAATGGATCGTGAAGTCCCCCAGAGGCAGTCACGACTGCCACGAAGACACTGCATGGAGGGGAGGGACGATGGGCGACTGCCACCATACCGACTGAAGCCCATAAAGGCAAATATATATGTATTAACATTAAGTATTTCAAACACTAAACTCTTCATTATTTTTACTCTCAGCATTCTGGACATCATCATGCTGGGGATAGAAATGGATCGTGAAGTCCCCAGAGGCAGTGACGACTGCCACGAAGACACTGCATGGAGGGGAGGGACGATGGGCTACTGCCACCATACCGACAGAGGCCCATAAAGGCAAGCATATATCTGCTAATATCAACTCTTTCAAACACTAAACTCTTCATTATCTATGCTCTCAGCGCTCTGGACATCATCATCCTGGGGGCAGAAATGGATCGTGAAGTCCCCCAGAGGCAGTGACGACTGCCATGAAGACACTGCATGGACGGGAGCTACGATGGGCGACTGCCACCATACCGACAGAGGCCCATAAAGACAAGTATATATCTGTTAATAGCAACTCATTCAAACACTAACCTCTTCATTATCTTTACTCTCAGGATCCTGGACATCATCATCCTGGGGGCAGAAATGGATCGTGAAGTCCCCCAGAGGCAGTGACGACTGCTACGAAGACACTGGATGGACGGGAGGGACGATGGGCGACTGCCACCATAACGACAGAAGCCCATAAAGGCAAGTATATATGTATTAACATTAACTATTTCAAACACTAAACTCTTCATTATCTTTACTCTCAGGACCCTGTACATCATCATCCTGGGGCCAGAAGTGGATCGTGAAGTCCCCCAGAGGCAGTGACGACTGCCATGAAGACACTGCATGGACGGGAGCTACGATGGGCGACTGCCACCATACCGACAGAGGCCCATAAAGACAAGTATATATCTGTTAATATCAACTCTTTCAAACACTAAACTCTTCATTATCTTTACTCTCAGGATCCTGGACATCATCATCCTGGGGGCAGAAATGGATCGTGAAGTCCCCCAGAGGCAGTGACGACTGCCACGAAGACACTGGATGGACGGGAGGGACGATGGGCGACTGCCACCATAACGACAGAAGCCCATAAAGGCAAGTATATATGTATTAACATTAACTATTTCAAACACTAAACTCTTCATTATCTTTACTCTCAGGATCCTGGACATCATCATCCTGGGGTCAGAAATGGATCGTGAAGTCCCCCAGAGGCAGTGACGACTGCCACTAAGACACTGCATGGACGGGAGGGACGATGGGCGACTGCCACCATAACGACAGAAGCCCATAAAGGCAAGTATATATGTATTAAAATTAACTATTTCAAACACTAAACTCTTCATTATTTTTACTCTCAGGACCCTGGACATCATCATCCTGGGGGCAGAAATGGATCGTGAAGTCCCCCAGAGGCAGTGACGACTGCCACGAAGACACTGCATGGACAGGAAGGACGATGGGCGACTGCCACCATACCGACAGAGGCCCATAAAGGCAAGTATATATCTGTTAATATCAACTCTTTCAAACACTAACCTCTTCATTATCTTTACTCTCAGGACCCTGGACATCATCATCCTGGGGGCAGAAATGGATCGTGAAGTCCCCCAGAGGCAGTGACGACTGCCACGAAGACACTGCATGGACGGGAGGGACGATGGGCGACTGCCACCATACCGACTGAAGCCCATAAAGGCAAATATATATGTATTAACATTAAGTATTTCAAACACTAAACTCTTCATTATCTTTACTCTCAGCATTCTGGACATCATCATCCTGGGGATAGAAATGGATCGTGAAGTCCCCCAGAGCCAGTGACGACTGCCACGAAGACACTGCATGGAGGGGAGGGACGATGGGCGACTGCCACCATACCGACTGAAGCCTATAAAGGCAAGTATATATGTATTAATATTTGCTATTTCAAACACTAAACTCTTCATTATCTTTACTCTCAGGATCCTGGACATCATCATCCTGGGGGCAGAAATGGATCGTGAAGTCCCCCAGAGGCAGTGACGACTGCCATGAAGACACTGCATGGACGGGAGGGACGATGGGCGACTGCCACCATACCGACAGAGGCCCATAAAGGCAAGTATATATCTGTTGATATCAACTCTTTCAAACACTAAACTCTTCATTATCTTTACTCTCAGGATCCTGGACATCATCATCCTGGGGGCAGAAATGGACCGTGAAGTCCCCCAGAGGCAGTGACGACTGCCATGAAGACACTGCATGGACGGGAGGGACGATGGGCGACTGCCACCATACCGATTGAAGCCCATAAAGGCAAGTATATATGTATTAACATTAACTATTTCAAACACTAAACTCTTCATTATCTTTACTCTCAGGACCCTGGACATCATCATCCTGGGGGCAGAAATGGACCGTGAAGTACCCAAGAGGCAGTGACGTCTGCCACGAAGACACTGCATGGACGGGAGGGACGATGGGCGACTGCCACCATACCGACTGAAGCCCATAAAGGCAAGTATACATCTGTTTATATCAACTCTTTCAAACACTAAACTCTTCATTACCTTTACTCTCAGGACCCTGGACATCATCATCCTGGGGGCAGAAATGGACCGTGAAGTCCCCCAGAGGCAGTGACGACTGCCACGAAGACACTGCATGGACGGGAGGGACGATGGACGACTGCCACCATACCGACAGAAGCCCATAAAGGCAAGTATATATGTATTAACATTAACTATTTCAAACACTAAACTCTTCATTATCTTTAATCTCAGCATTCTGGACATCATCATCCTGGGGGAAGAAATGGATCGTGAAGTCCCCCAGAGGCAGTGACGACTGCCACGAAGCCACTGCATGGAGGGGAGGGACGATGGGCGACTGCCACCATACCGACAGAGGCCCATAAAGGCAAGTATATATCTGTTAATATGAACTCTTTCAAACACTAAACTCTTCATTATCTATACTCTCAGCGCTCTGGACATCATCATCCTGGGGGCAGAAATGGATCGTGAAGTCCCCCAGAGGCAGTGACGACTGCCATGAAGACACTGCATGGACGGGAGGGACGATGGGCGACTGCCACCATACCGACAGAGGCCCATAAAGGCAAGTATATATCTGTTGATATCAACTCTTTCAAACACTAAACTCTTCATTAACTATACTCTCAGCGCTCTGGACATCATCATCCTGGGGGCAGAAATGGATCGTGAAGTCCCCCAGAGGCAGTGACGACTGCCATGAAGACACTGCATGGACGGGAGGGACGATGGGCGACTGCCACCATACTGACTGAAGCCCATAAAGGCAAGTATATATGTATTAACATTAACTATTTCAAACACTAAACTCTTCATTATCTTTACTCTCAGGACCCTGGACATCATCATCCTGGGGGCAGAAATGGATCGTGAAGTCCCCCAGAGGCAGTGACGACTGCCACGAAGACACTGCATGGACGGGAGGGAGGATGGGCGACTGCCACCATACCGACAGAGGCCCATAAAGGCAAGTATATATCTGTTGATATCAACTCTTTCAAACACTAAACTCTTCATTAACTATACTCTCAGCGCTCTGGACATCATCATCCTGGGGGCAGAAATGGATCGTGAAGTCCCCCAGAGGCAGTGACGACTGCCATGAAGACACTGCATGGACGGGAGGGACGATGGGCGACTGCCACCATACTGACTGAAGCCCATAAAGGCAAGCATATATGTATTAACATTAACTATTTCAAACACTAAACTCTTCATTATTTTTACTCTCAGGACCCTGGACATCATCATCCTGGGGGCAGAAATGGATCGTGAAGTCCCCCAGAGGCAGTGACGACTGCCATGAAGACACTGCATGGACGGGAGGGACGATGGGCGACTGCCACCACACCGACTGAATCCCATAAAGGCAAGTATATATGTATTAACATTAACTATTTCAGACACTAAACTCTTCATTATCTTTACTCTCAGCATTCTGGACATCATCATCCTGGGGGCAGAAATGGATCGTGAAGTCCCCCAGAGGCAGTGACGACTGCCACGAAGACACTGCATGGACGGGAGGGACGATGGGCGACTGCCACCATACCGATAGAGGCCCATAAAGGCAAGTATATATCTGTTGATATCAACTCTTTCAAACACTAAACTCTTCATTAACTATACTCTCAGCGCTCTGGACATCATCATCCTGGGGGCAGAAATGGATCGTGAAGTCCCCCAGAGGCAGTGACGACTGCCATGAAGACACTGCATGGACGGGAGGGACGATGGGCGACTGCCACCATACTGACTGAAGCCCATAAAGGCAAGTATATATGTATTAACATTAACTATTTCAAACACTAAACTCTTCATTATCTTTACTCTCAGGACCCTGGACATCATCATCCTGGGGGCAGAAATGGATCGTGAAGTCCCCCAGAGGCAGTGACGACTGCCACGAAGACACTGCATGGACGGGAGGGAGGATGGGCGACTGCCACCATACCGACAGAGGCCCATAAAGGCAAGTATATATCTGTTGATATCAACTCTTTCAAACACTAAACTCTTCATTAACTATACTCTCAGCGCTCTGGACATCATCATCCTGGGGGCAGAAATGGATCGTGAAGTCCCCCAGAGGCAGTGACGACTGCCATGAAGACACTGCATGGACGGGAGGGACGATGGGCGACTGCCACCATACTGACTGAAGCCCATAAAGGCAAGTATATATGTATTAACATTAACTATTTCAAACACTAAACTCTTCATTATTTTTACTCTCAGGACCCTGGACATCATCATCCTGGGGGCAGAAATGGATCGTGAAGTCCCCCAGAGGCAGTGACGACTGCCATGAAGACACTGCATGGACGGGAGGGACGATGGGCGACTGCCACCACACCGACTGAATCCCATAAAGGCAAGTATATATGTATTAACATTAACTATTTCAGACACTAAACTCTTCATTATCTTTACTCTCAGCATTCTGGACATCATCATCCTGGGGGCAGAAATGGATCGTGAAGTCCCCCAGAGGCAGTGACGACTGCCACGAAGACACTGCATGGACGGGAGGGACGATGGGCGACTGCCACCATACCGATAGAGGCCCATAAAGGCAAGTATATATCTGTTGATATCAACTCTTTCAAACACTAAACTCTTCATTAACTATACTCTCAGCGCTCTGGACATCATCATCCTGGGGGCAGAAATGGATCGTGAAGTCCCCCAGAGGCAGTGACGACTGCCATGAAGACACTGCATGGACGGGAGGGACGATGGGCGACTGCCACCATACTGACTGAAGCCCATAAAGGCAAGTATATATGTATTAACATTAAGTATTTCAAACACTAAACTTTTCATTATTTTTACTCTCAGGACCCTGGACATCATCATCCTGGGGGCAGAAATGGATCGTGAAGTCCCCCAGAGGCAGTGACGACTGCCATGAAGACACTGCATGGACGGGAGGGACGATGGGCGACTGCCACCACACCGACTGAATCCCATAAAGGCAAGTATATATGTATTAACATTAACTATTTCAGACACTAAACTCTTCATTATCTTTACTCTCAGCATTCTGGACATCATCATCCTGGGGGCAGAAATGGATCGTGAAGTCCCCCAGAGGCAGTGACGACTGCCACTAAGACACTGCAGGGACGGGAGGGACGATGGGCGACTGCCACCATAACGACAGAAGCCCATAAAGGCAAGTATATATGTATTAACATTAACTATTTCAAACACTAAACTCTTCATTATCTTTACTCTCAGGATCCTGGACATCATCATCCTGGGGTCAGAAATGGATCGTGAAGTCCCCCAGAGGCAGTGACGACTGCCACTAAGACACTGCATGGACGGGAGGGACGATGGGCGACTGCCACCATAACGACAGAAGCCCATAAAGGCAAGTATATATGTATTAAAATTAACTATTTCAAACACTAAACTCTTCATTATTTTTACTCTCAGGACCCTGGACATCATCATCCTGGGGGCAGAAATGGATCGTGAAGTCCCCCAGAGGCAGTGACGACTGCCACGAAGAGACTGCATGGACAGGAAGGACGATGGGCGACTGCCACCATACCGACAGAGGCCCATAAAGGCAAGTATATATCTGTTAATATCAACTCTTTCAAACACTAAACTCTTCATTATCTTTACTCTCAGGACCCTGGACATCATCATCCTGGGGGCAGAAATGGATCGTGAAGTCCCCCAGAGGCAGTGACGACTGCCACGAAGACACTGCATGGACGGGAGGGACGATGGGCGACTGCCACCATACCGACTGAAGCCCATAAAGGCAAATATATATGTATTAACATTAAGTATTTCAAACACTAAACTCTTCATTATCTTTACTCTCAGCATTCTGGACATCATCATCCTGGGGATAGAAATGGATCGTGAAGTCCCCCAGAGCCAGTGACGACTGCCACGAAGACACTGCATGGAGGGGAGGGACGATGGGCGACTGCCACCATACCGACTGAAGCTTATAAAGGCAAGTATATATGTATTAATATTTGCTATTTCAAACACTAAACTCTTCATTATCTTTACTCTCAGGGCCCTGGACATCATCATCCTGGGGGCAGAAATGGATCGTGAAGTCCCCCAGAGGCAGTGACGACTGCCATGAAGACACTGCATGGACGGGAGGGACGATGGGCGACTGCCACCATACCGACAGAGGCCCATAAAGGCAAGTATATATCTGTTAATATCAACTCTTTCAAACACTAAACTCTTCATTATCTTTACTCTCAGGATCCTGGACATCATCATCCTGGGGGCAGAAATGGATCGTGAAGTCCCCCAGAGGCAGTGACGACTGCCATGAAGACACTGCATGGACGGGAGGGACGATGGGCGACTGCCACCATACCGATTGAAGCCCATAAAGGCAAGTATATATGTATTAACATTAACTATTTCAAACACTAAACTCTTCATTATCTTTACTCTCAGGACCCTGGACATCATCATCCTGGGGGCAGAAATGGACCGTGAAGTACCCAAGAGGCAGTGACGTCTGCCACGAAGACACTGCATGGACGGGAGGGACGATGGGCGACTGCCACCATACCGACTGAAGCCCATAAAGGCAAGTATACATCTGTTTATATCAACTCTTTCAAACACTAAACTCTTCATTACCTTTACTCTCAGGACCCTGGACATCATCATCCTGGGGGCAGAAATGGACCGTGAAGTCCCCCAGAGGCAGTGACGACTGCCACGAAGACACTGCATGGACGGGAGGGACGATGGACGACTGCCACCACACCGACAGAAGCCCATAAAGGCAAGTATATATGTATTAACATTAACTATTTCAAACACTAAACTCTTCATTATCTTTAATCTCAGCATTCTGGACATCATCATCCTGGGGGAAGAAATGGATCGTGAAGTCCCCCAGAGGCAGTGACGACTGCCACGAAGCCACTGCATGGAGGGGAGGGACGATGGGCGACTGCCACCATACCGACAGAGGCCCATAAAGGCAAGTATATATCTGTTAATATGAACTCTTTCAAACACTAAACTCTTCATTATCTATACTCTCAGCGCTCTGGACATCATCATCCTGGGGGCAGAAATGGATCGTGAAGTCCCCCAGAGGCAGTGACGACTGCCACGAAGACACTGCATGGACGGGAGGGAGGATGGGCGACTGCCACCATACCGACAGAGGCCCATAAAGGCAAGTATATATCTGTTGATATCAACTCTTTCAAACACTAAACTCTTCATTAACTATACTCTCAGCGCTCTGGACATCATCATCCTGGGGGCAGAAATGGATCGTGAAGTCCCCCAGAGGCAGTGACGACTGCCATGAAGACACTGCATGGACGGGAGGGACGATGGGCGACTGCCACCATACTGACTGAAGCCCATAAAGGCAAGTATATATGTATTAACATTAACTATTTCAAACACTAAACTCTTCATTATCTTTACTCTCAGGACCCTGGACATCATCATCCTGGGGGCAGAAATGGATCGTGAAGTCCCCCAGAGGCAGTGACGACTGCCACGAAGACACTGCATGGACGGGAGGGAGGATGGGCGACTGCCACCATACCGACAGAGGCCCATAAAGGCAAGTATATATCTGTTGATATCAACTCTTTCAAACACTAAACTCTTCATTAACTATACTCTCAGCGCTCTGGACATCATCATCCTGGGGGCAGAAATGGATCGTGAAGTCCCCCAGAGGCAGTGACGACTGCCATGAAGACACTGCATGGACGGGAGGGACGATGGGCGACTGCCACCATACTGACTGAAGCCCATAAAGGCAAGTATATATGTATTAACATTAACTATTTCAAACACTAAACTCTTCATTATTTTTACTCTCAGGACCCTGGACATCATCATCCTGGGGGCAGAAATGGATCGTGAAGTCCCCCAGAGGCAGTGACGACTGCCATGAAGACACTGCATGGACGGGAGGGACGATGGGCGACTGCCACCACACCGACTGAATCCCATAAAGGCAAGTATATATGTATTAACATTAACTATTTCAGACACTAAACTCTTCATTATCTTTACTCTCAGCATTCTGGACATCATCATCCTGGGGGCAGAAATGGATCGTGAAGTCCTCCAGAGGCAGTGACGACTGCCACGAAGACACTGCATGGACGGGAGGGACGATGGGCGACTGCCACCATACCGATAGAGGCCCATAAAGGCAAGTATATATCTGTTGATATCAACTCTTTCAAACACTAAACTCTTCATTAACTATACTCTCAGCGCTCTGGACATCATCATCCTGGGGGCAGAAATGGATCGTGAAGTCCCCCAGAGGCAGTGACGACTGCCATGAAGACACTGCATGGACGGGAGGGACGATGGGCGACTGCCACCATACTGACTGAAGCCCATAAAGGCAAGTATATATGTATTAACATTAAGTATTTCAAACACTAAACTCTTCATTATTTTTACTCTCAGGACCCTGGACATCATCATCCTGGGGGCAGAAATGGATCGTGAAGTCCCCCAGAGGCAGTGACGACTGCCATGAAGACACTGCATGGACGGGAGGGACGATGGGCGACTGCCACCACACCGACTGAATCCCATAAAGGCAAGTATATATGTATTAACATTAACTATTTCAGACACTAAACTCTTCATTATCTTTACTCTCAGCATTCTGGACATCATCATCCTGGGGGCAGAAATGGATCGTGAAGTCCCCCAGAGGCAGTGACGACTGCCACTAAGACACTGCATGGACGGGAGGGACGATGGGCGACTGCCACCATAACGACAGAAGCCCATAAAGGCAAGTATATATGTATTAACATTAACTATTTCAAACACTAAACTCTTCATTATCTTTACTCTCAGGATCCTGGACATCATCATCCTGGGGTCAGAAATGGATCGTGAAGTCCCCCAGAGGCAGTGACGACTGCCACTAAGACACTGCATGGACGGGAGGGACGATGGGCGACTGCCACCATAACGACAGAAGCCCATAAAGGCAAGTATATATGTATTAAAATTAACTATTTCAAACACTAAACTCTTCATTATTTTTACTCTCAGGACCCTGGACATCATCATCCTGGGGGCAGAAATGGATCGTGAAGTCCCCCAGAGGCAGTGACGACTGCCACGAAGAGACTGCATGGACAGGAAGGACGATGGGCGACTGCCACCATACCGACAGAGGCCCATAAAGGCAAGTATATATCTGTTAATATCAACTCTTTCAAACACTAACCTCTTCATTATCTTTACTCTCAGGACCCTGGACATCATCATCCTGGGGGCAGAAATGGATCGTGAAGTCCCCCAGAGGCAGTGACGACTGCCACGAAGACACTGCATGGACGGGAGGGACGATGGGCGACTGCCACCATACCGACTGAAGCCCATAAAGGCAAATATATATGTATTAACATTAAGTATTTCAAACACTAAACTCTTCATTATCTTTACTCTCAGCATTCTGGACATCATCATCCTGGGGATAGAAATGGATCGTGAAGTCCCCCAGAGCCAGTGACGACTGCCACGAAGACACTGCATGGAGGGGAGGGACGATGGGCGACTGCCACCATACCGACTGAAGCCTGTAAAGGCAAGTATATATGTATTAATATTTGCTATTTCAAACACTAAACTCTTCATTATCTTTACTCTCAGGGCCCTGGACATCATCATCCTGGGGGCAGAAATGGATCGTGAAGTCCCCCAGAGGCAGTGACGACTGCCATGAAGACACTGCATGGACGGGAGGGACGATGGGCGACTGCCACCATACCGACAGAGGCCCATAAAGGCAAGTATATATCTGTTAATATCAACTCTTTCAAACACTAAACTCTTCATTATCTTTACTCTCAGGACCCTGGACATCATCATCCTGGGGGCAGAAATGGACCGTGAAGTCCCCCAGAGGCAGTGACGACTGCCATGAAGACACTGCATGGACGGGAGGGACGATGGGCGACTGCCACCATACCGATTGAAGCCCATAAAGGCAAGTATATATGTATTAACATTAACTATTTCAAACACTAAACTCTTCATTATCTTTACTCTCAGGACCCTGGACATCATCATCCTGGGGGCAGAAATGGACCGTGAAGTACCCAAGAGGCAGTGACGTCTGCCACGAAGACACTGCATGGACGGGAGGGACGATGGGCGACTGCCACCAAACCGACTGAAGCCCATAAAGGCAAGTATACATCTGTTTATATCAACTCTTTCAAACACTAAACTCTTCATTACCTTTACTCTCAGGACCCTGGACATCATCATCCTGGGGGCAGAAATGGACCGTGAAGTCCCCCAGAGGCAGTGACGACTGCCACGAAGACACTGCATGGACGGGAGGGACGATGGACGACTGCCACCATACCGACAGAAGCCCATAAAGGCAAGTATATATGTATTAACATTAACTATTTCAAACACTAAACTCTTCATTATCTTTAATCTCAGCATTCTGGACATCATCATCCTGGGGGAAGAAATGGATCGTGAAGTCCCCCAGAGGCAGTGACGACTGCCACGAAGCCACTGCATGGAGGGGAGGGACGATGGGCGACTGCCACCATACCGACAGAGGCCCATAAAGGCAAGTATATATCTGTTAATATGAACTCTTTCAAACACTAAACTCTTCATTATCTATACTCTCAGCGCTCTGGACATCATCATCCTGGGGGCAGAAATGGATCGTGAAGTCCCCCAGAGGCAGTGACAACTGCCACGAAGACACTGCATGGACGGGAGGGAGGATGGGCGACTGCCACCATACCGACAGAGGCCCATAAAGGCAAGTATATATCTGTTGATATCAACTCTTTCAAACACTAAACTCTTCATTAACTATACTCTCAGCGCTCTGGACATCATCATCCTGGGGCAGAAATGGATCGTGAAGTCCCCCAGAGGCAGTGACGACTGCCATGAAGACACTGCATGGACGGGAGGGACGATGGGCGACTGCCACCATACTGACTGAAGCCCATAAAGGCAAGTATATATGTATTAACATTAACTATTTCAAACACTAAACTCTTCATTATCTTTACTCTCAGGACCCTGGACATCATCATCCTGGGGGCAGAAATGGATCGTGAAGTCCCCCAGAGGCAGTGACGACTGCCACGAAGACACTGCATGGACGGGAGGGAGGATGGGCGACTGCCACCATACCGACAGAGGCCCATAAAGGCAAGTATATATCTGTTGATATCAACTCTTTCAAACACTAAACTCTTCATTAACTATACTCTCAGCGCTCTGGACATCATCATCCTGGGGGCAGAAATGGATCGTGAAGTCCCCCAGAGGCAGTGACGACTGCCATGAAGACACTGCATGGACGGGAGGGACGATGGGCGACTGCCACCATACTGACTGAAGCCCATAAAGGCAAGTATATATGTATTAACATTAACTATTTCAAACACTAAACTCTTCATTATTTTTACTCTCAGGACCCTGGACATCATCATCCTGGGGGCAGAAATGGATCGTGAAGTCCCCCAGAGGCAGTGACGACTGCCATGAAGACACTGCATGGACGGGAGGGACGATGGGCGACTGCCACCACACCGACTGAATCCCATAAAGGCAAGTATATATGTATTAACATTAACTATTTCAGACACTAAACTCTTCATTATCTTTACTCTCAGCATTCTGGACATCATCATCCTGGGGGCAGAAATGGATCGTGAAGTCCCCCAGAGGCAGTGACGACTGCCACGAAGACACTGCATGGACGGGAGGGACGATGGGCGACTGCCACCATACCGATAGAGGCCCATAAAGGCAAGTATATATCTGTTGATATCAACTCTTTCAAACACTAAACTCTTCATTAACTATACTCTCAGCGCTCTGGACATCATCATCCTGGGGGCAGAAATGGATCGTGAAGTCCCCCAGAGGCAGTGACGACTGCCATGAAGACACTGCATGGACGGGAGGGACGATGGGCGACTGCCACCATACTGACTGAAGCCCATAAAGGCAAGTATATATGTATTAACATTAACTATTTCAAACACTAAAGTCTTCATTATTTTTACTCTCAGGACCCTGGACATCATCATCCTGGGGGCAGAAATGGATCGTGAAGACCCCCAGAGGCAGTGACGACTGCCATGAAGACACTGCATGGACGGGAGGGACGATGGGCGACTGCCACCACACCGACTGAATCCCATAAAGGCAAGTATATATGTATTAACATTAACTATTTCAGACACTAAACTCTTCATTATCTTTACTCTCAGCATTCTGGACATCATCATCCTGGGGGCAGAAATGGATCGTGAAGTCCCCCAGAGGCAGTGACGACTGCCATGAAGACACTGCATGGACGGGAGGGACGATGGGCGACTGCCACCATACCGACAGAGGCCCATAAAGGCAAGTATATATCTGTTAATATCAACTCTTTCAAACACTAAACTCTTCATTATCTTTACTCTCAGGATCCTGGACATCATCATCCTGGGGGCAGAAATGGATCGTGAAGTCCCCCAGAGGCAGTGACGACTGCCATGAAGACACTGCATGGACGGGAGGGACGATGGGCGACTGCCACCATACCGACTGAAGCCCATAAAGGCAAGTATATATGTATTAACATTAAGTATTTCAAACACTAAACTCTTCATTATCTTTAATCTCAGCATTCTGGACATCATCATCCTGGGGGCAGAAATGGATCGTGAAGTCCCCCAGAGGCAGTGACGACTGCCACGAAGCCACTGCATGGAGGGGAGGGACGATGGGCGACTGCCACCATACCGACAGAGGCCCATAAAGGCAAGTATATATCTGTTAATATCAACTCTTTCAAACACTAAACTCTTCATTATCTATACTCTCAGCGCTCTGGACATCATCATCCTGGGGGCAGAAATGGATCGTGAAGTCCCCCAGAGGCAGTGACGACTGCCATGAAGACACTGCATGGACGGGAGGGACGATGGGCGACTGCCACCATACCGATTGAAGCCCATAAAGGCAAGTATATATGTATTAACATTAAGTATTTCAAACACTAAACTCTTCATTATCTTTACTCTCAGGACCCTGGACATCATCATCCTGGGGGCAGAAATGGACCGTGAAGTCCCCCAGAGGCAGTGACGACTGCCACGAAGACACTGCATGGACGGGAGGGACGATGGGCGACTGCCACCATACCGACTGAAGCCCATAAAGGCAAGTATACATCTGTTAATATCAACTCTTTCAAACACTAAACTCTTCATTATCTTTAATCTCAGGACCCTGGACATCATCATCCTGGGGGCAGAAATGGACCGTGAAGTCCCCCAGAGGCAGTGACGACTGCCACGAAGACACTGCATGGACGGGAGGGACGATGGACGACTGCCACCATACCGACAGAAGCCCATAAAGGCAATTATATATCTGTAAACATCAACTTTCAAACTCTAAACTCTTCGTTTTCCTTACTATCAGGGCCCTGGATATCATCATCCTGGGGGCAGAAATGGATTGTGAAGTCCCCCAGAGGCAGTGACGATTGCCACGAAGACACTGCATGGACGGGAGGGACGATGGGCGACTGCCAACATACCGACAGAAGCCCATAAAGGCAAGTATATATTTATTAACATTAACTATTTCATACACTAAACTCTTCGTTATCTTTACTCTCAGGACCCTGGACATCATCATGCTGGGGGCAGAAATGGATCGTGAAGTCCCCCAGAGGCAGTGACGACTGCCATGAAGACACTGCATGGACGGGAGGGACGGTGGGCGATTGCCACCATACCGACTGAAGCCCATAAAGGCAAGGATATATGTATTAACATTAGCTATTTCAAACACTAAACTCTTCATTATCTTTACTCTCAGGACCCTGGACATCATCATCCTGGGGGCAGAAATGGATCGTGAAGTCCCTCAGAGGCAGTGACGACTGCCACGAAGACACTGCATGGACGGGAGGGAGGATGGGCGACTGCCACCGTACCGACAGAGGCCCATAAAGGCAAGTATATATCTGTTGATATCAACTCTTTCAAACACTAAACTCTTCATTAATTATACTCTCAGCGCTCTGGACATCATCATCCTGGGGGCAGAAATGGATCGTGAAGTCCCCCAGAGGCAGTGACGACTGCCATGAAGACACTGCATGGACGGGAGGGACGATGGGCGACTGCCACCATACTGACTGAAGCCCAAAAAGGCAAGTATATATGTATTAACATTAACTATTTCAAACACTAAACTCTTCATTATTTTTACTCTCAGGACCCTCGACGTCATCATCCTGGGGGCAGAAATGGACCGTGAAGTCCCCCAGAGGCAGTGACGACTGCCACGAAGACACTGCATGGACGGGAGGGACGATGGACGACTGCCACCATACCGACAGAAGCCCATAAAGGCAATTATGTATCTGTAAACATCAACTTTCAAACTCTAAACTCTTCGTTTTCCTTACTATCAGGGCCCTGGATATCATCATCCTGGGGGCAGAAATGGATTGTGAAGTCCCCCAGAGGCAGTGACGATTGCCACGAAGACACTGCATGGACGGGAGGAACGATGGGCGACTGCCAACATACCGACAGAGGCCCATAAAGGCAAGTATATATGTATTAACATTAACTATTTCATACACTAAACTCTTCGTTATCTTTACTCTCAGGACCCTGGACATCATCATGCTGGGGGCAGAAATGGATCGTGAAGTCCCCCAGAGGCAGTGACGACTGCCATGAAGACACTGCATGGACGGGAGGGACGATGGGCGACTGCCACCATACCGACTGAAGCCCATAAAGGCAAGTATATATGTATTAACATTAAGTATTTCAAACACTAAACTCTTCATTATCTTTAATCTCAGCATTCTGGACATCATCATCCTGGGGGCAGAAATGGATCGTGAAGTCCCCCAGAGGCAGTGACGACTGCCACGAAGCCACTGCATGGAGGGGAGGGACGATGGGCGACTGCCACCATACCGACAGAGGCCCATAAAGGCAAGTATATATCTGTTAATATCAACTCTTTCAAACACTAAACTCTTCATTATCTATACTCTCAGCGCTCTGGACATCATCATCCTGGGGGCAGAAATGGATCGTGAAGTCCCCCAGAGGCAGTGACGACTGCCATGAAGACACTGCATGGACGGGAGGGACGATGGGCGACTGCCACCATACCGATTGAAGCCCATAAAGGCAAGTATATATGTATTAACATTAACTATTTCAAACACTAAACTCTTCATTATCTTTACTCTCAGGACCCTGGACATCATCATCCTGGGGGCAGAAATGGACCGTGAAGTCCCCCAGAGGCAGTGACGACTGCCACGAAGACACTGCATGGACGGGAGGGACGATGGGCGACTGCCACCATACCGACTGAAGCCCATAAAGGCAAGTATACATCTGTTTATATCAACTCTTTCAAACACTAAACTCTTCATTATCTTTAATCTCAGGACCCTGGACATCATCATCCTGGGGGCAGAAATGGACCGTGAAGTCCCCCAGAGGCACTGACGACTGCCACGAAGACACTGCATGGACGGGAGGGACGATGGACGACTGCCACCATACCGACAGAAGCCCATAAAGGCAATTATATATCTGTAAACATCAACTTTCAAACTCTAAACTCTTCGTTTTCCTTACTATCAGGGCCCTGGATATCATCATCCTGGGGGCAGAAATGGATTGTGAAGTCCCCCAGAGGCAGTGACGATTGCCACGAAGACACTGCATGGACGGGAGGGACGATGGGCGACTGCCAACATACCGACAGAAGCCCATAAAGGCAAGTATATATTTATTAACATTAACTATTTCATACACTAAACTCTTCGTTATCTTTACTCTCAGGACCCTGGACATCATCATGCTGGGGGCAGAAATGGATCGTGATGTCCCCCAGAGGCAGTGACGACTGCCATGAAGACACTGCATGGACGGGAGGGACGGTGGGCGAATGCCACCATACCGACTGAAGCCCATAAAGGCAAGGATATATGTATTAACATTAGCTATTTCAAACACTAAACTCTTCATTATCTTTACTCTCAGGACCCTGGACATCATCATCCTGGGGGCAGAAATGGATCGTGAAGTCCCCCAGAGGCAGTGACGACTGCCACGAAGACACTGCATGGACGGGAGGGAGGATGGGCGACTGCCACCATACCGACAGAGGCCCATAAAGGCAAGTATATATCTGTTGATATGAACTCTTTCAAACACTAAACTCTTCATTAATTATACTCTCAGCGCTCTGGACATCATCATCCTGGGGGCAGAAATGGATCGTGAAGTCCCCCAGAGGCAGTGACGACTGCCATGAAGACACTGCATGGACGGGAGGGACGATGGGCGACTGCCACCATACTGACTGAAGCCCATAAAGGCAAGTATATATGTATTAACATTAACTATTTCAAACACTAAACTCTTCATTATTTTTACTCTCAGGACCCTCGACGTCATCATCCTGGGGGCAGAAATGGACCGTGAAGTCCCCCAGAGGCAGTGACGACTGCCACGAAGACACTGCATGGACGGGAGGGACGATGGACGACTGCCACCATACCGACAGAAGCCCATAAAGGCAATTATATATCTGTAAACATCAACTTTCAAACTCTGAACTCTTCGTTTTCCTTACTATCAGGGCCCTGGATATCATCATGCTGGGGGCAGAAATGGATTGTGAAGTCCCCCAGAGGCAGTGACGATTGCCACGAAGACACTGCATGGACGGGAGGGACGATGGGCGACTGCCAACATACCGACAGAGGCCCATAAAGGCAAGTATATATGTATTAACATTAACTATTTCATACACTAAACTCTTCGTTATCTTTACTCTCAGGACCCTGGACATCATCATGCTGGGGGCAGAAATGGATCGTGAAGTCCCCCAGAGGCAGTGACGACTGCCATGAAGACACTGCATGGACGGGAGGGACGGTGGGCGACTGCCACCATACCGACAGAAGCCCATAAAGGCAAGGATATATGTATTAACACTAGCTATTTCAAACACTAAACTCTTCATTATCTTTACTCTCAGGACCCTGGACATCATCATCCTGGGGGCAGAAATGGACCGTGAAGTCCCCCAGAGGCAGTGACGACTGCCACGAAGACACTGCATGGACGGGAGGGACGATGGACGACTGCCACCATACCGACAGAAGCCCATAAAGGCAATTATATATCTGTAAACATCAACTTTCAAACTCTAAACTCTTCGTTTTCCTTACTATCAGGGCCCTGGATATCATCATCCTGGGGGCAGAAATGGATTGTGAAGTCCCCCAGAGGCAGTGACGATTGCCACGAAGACACTGCATGGACGGGAGGGACGATGGGCGACTGCCAACAAACCGACAGAGGCCCATAAAGGCAAGTATGATGTATTAACATTAACTATTTCATACACTAAACTCTTCGTTATCTTTACTCTCAGGACCCTGGACATCATCATGCTGGGGGCAGAAATGGATCGTGAAGTCCCCCAGAGGCAGTGACGACTGCCATGAAGACACTGCATGGACGGGAGGGACGGTGGGCGACTGCCACCATACCGACTGAAGCCCATAAAGACAAGGATATATGTATTAACATTAGCTATTTCAAACACTAAACTCTTCATTATCTTTACTCTCAGGACCCTGGACATCATCATCCTCGGGGCAGAAATGGATCGTGAAGTCCCCCAGAGGCACTGACGACTGCCACGAAGACACTGCATGGACGGGAGGGAGGATGGGCGACTGCCACCATACCGACAGAGGCCCATAAAGGCAAGTATATATCTGTTGAAATCAACTCTTTCAAACACTAAACTCTTCATTAACTATACTCTCAGCGCTCTGGACATCATCATCCTGGGGGCAGAAATGGATCGTGAAGTCCCCCAGAGGCAGTGACGACTGCCATGAAGACACTGCATGGACGGGAGGGACGATGGGCGACTGCCACCATACCGACTGAATCCCATAAAGGCAAGTATATATGTATTAACATTAACTATTTCAGACACTAAACTCTTCATTATCTTTACTCCCAGCATTCTGGACATCATCATCCTGGGGGCAGAAATGGATCGTGAAGTCCCCCAGAGGCAGTGACGACTGCCATGAAGACACTGCATGGACGGGAGGGACGATGGGCGACTGCCACCATACCGACAGAGGCCCATAAAGGCAAGTATATATCTGTTAACATCAACTCTTTCAAACACTAAACTCTTCATTATCTTTACTCTCAGGATCCTGGACATCATCATCCTGGGGGCAGAAATGGATCGTGAATTCCCCCAGAGGCAGTGACGACTGCCATGAAGACACTGCATGGACGGGAGGGACGATGGGTGACTGCCACCATACCGACTGAAGCCCATAAAGGCAAGTATATATGTATTAACATTAAGTATTTCAAACACTAAACTCTTCATTATCTTTAATCTCAGCATTCTGGACATCATCATCCTGGGGGCAGAAATGGATCGTGAAGTCCCCCAGAGGCAGTGACGACTGCCACGAAGCCACTGCATGGAGGGGAGGGACGATGGGCGACTGCCACCATACCGACAGAGGCCCATAAAGGCAAGTATATATCTGTTAATATGAACTCTTTCAAACACTAAACTCTTCATTATCTATACTCTCAGCGCTCTGGACATCATCATCCTGGGGGCAGAAATGGATCGTGAAGTCCCCCAGAGGCAGTGACGACTGCCATGAAGACACTGCATGGACGGGAGGGACGATGGGCGACTGCCACCATACCGATTGAAGCCCATAAAGGCAAGTATATATGTATTAACATTAACTATTTCAAACACGAATCTCTTCATTATCTTTACTCTCAGGACCCTGGACATCATCATCCTGGGGGCAGAAATGGACCGTGAAGTCCCCCAGAGGCAGTGACGACTGCCACGAAGACACTGCATGGACGGGAGGGACGATGGACGACTGCCACCATACCGACAGAAGCCCATAAAGGCAATTATATATCTGTAAACATCAACTTTCAAACTCTAAACTCTTCGTTTTCCTTACTATCAGGGCCCTCGATATCATCATCCTGGGGTCAGAAATGGATTGTGAAGTCCCCCAGAGGCAGTGACGATTGCCACGAAGACACTGCATGGACGGGAGGGACGATGGGCGACTGCCAACATACCGACAGAGGCCCATAAAGGCAAGTATATATGTATTAACATTAACTATTTCATACACTAAACTCTTCGTTACCTTTACTCTCAGGACCCTGGACATCATCATGCTGGGGGCAGAAATGGATCGTGAAGTCCCCCAGAGGCAGTGACGACTGCCATGAAGACACTGCATGGACGGGAGGGACGGTGGGCGACTGCCAATATACCGACTGAAGCCCATAAAGGCAAGGATATATGTATTAACATTAGCTATTTCAAACACTAAACTCTTCATTATCTTTACTCTCAGGACCCTGGACATCATCATCCTGGGGGCAGAAATGGATCGTGAAGTCCCCCAGAGGCAGTGACGACTGCCACGAAGACACTGCATGGACGGGAGGGAGGATGGGCGACTGCCACCATACCGACAGAGGCCCATAAAGGCAAGTATATATCTGTTGATATCAACTCTTTCAAACACTAAACTCTTCATTAATTATACTCTCAGCGCTCTGGACATCATCATCCTGGGGGCAGAAATGGATCGTGAAGTCCCCCAGAGGCAGTGACGACTGCCATGAAGACACTGCATGGACGGGAGGGACGATGGACGACTGCCACCATACCGACAGAAGCCCATAAAGGCAATTATATATCTGTAAACATCAACTTTCAAACTCTAAACTCTTCGTTTTCCTTAGTATCAGGGCCCTGGATATCATCATCCTGGGGGCAGAAATGGATTGTGAAGTCCCCCAGAGGCAGTGACGATTGCCACGAAGACACTGCATGGACGGGAGGGACGATGGGCGACTGCCAACATACCGACAGAGGCCCATAAAGGCAAGTATATATCTGTTGATATCAACTCTTTCAAACACTAAACACTTCATTAACTATACTCTCAGCGCTCTGGACATCATCATCCTGGGGGCAGACATGGATCGTGAAGTCCCCCAGAGGCAGTGACGACTGCCATGAAGACACTGCATGGACGGGAGGGACGATGGGCGACTGCCACCATACTGACTGAAGCCCATAAAGGCAAGTATATATGTATTAACATTAACTATTTCAAACACTAAACTCTTCATTATTTTTACTCTCAGGACCCTGGACATCATCATCCTGGGGGCAGAAATGGATCGTGAAGTCCCCCAGAGGCAGTGACGACTGCCATGAAGACACTGCATAGACGGGAGGGACGATGGGCGACTGCCACCATACCGACAGAATCCCATAAAGGCAAGTATATATGTATTAACATTAACTATTTCAGACACTAAACTCTTCATTATCTTTACTCTCAGCATTCTGGACATCATCATCCTGGGGGCAGAAATGGATCGTGAAGTCCCCCAGAGGCAGTGACGACTGCCATGAAGACACTGCATGGACGGGAGGGACGATGGGCGACTGCCACCATACCGACAGAGGCCCATAAAGGCAAGTATATATGTATTAACATTAACTATTTCATACACTAAACTCTTCGTTATCTTTACTCTCAGGACCCTGGACATCATCATGCTGGGGGCAGAAATGGATCGTGAAGTCCCCCAGAGGCAGTGACGACTGCCATGAAGACACTGCATGGACGGGAGGGACGGTGGGCGACTGCCACCATACCGACTGAAGCCCATAAAGGCAAGGATATATGTATTAACATTAGCTATTTCAAACACTAAACTCTTCATTATCTTTACTCTCAGGACCCTGGACATCATCATCCTGGGGGCAGAAATGGATCGTGAAGTCCCCCAGAGGCAGTGACGACTGCCACGAAGACACTGCATGGACGGGAGGGAGGATGGGCGACTGCCAGCATACCGACCGAAGCCCATAAAGGCAAGTATACATCTGTTGATATCAACTCTTTCAAACACTAAACTCTTCATTAATTATACTCTCAGCGCTCTGGACATCATCATCCTGGGGGCAGAAATGGATCGTGAAGTCCCCCAGAGGCAGTGACGACTGCCATGAAGACACTGCATGGACGGGAGGGACGATGGGCGACTGCCACCATACCGACAGAAGCCCATAAAGGCAATTATATATCTGTAAACATCAACTTTCAAACTCTAAACTCTTCGTTTTCCTTACTATCAGGGCCCTGGATATCATCATCCTGGGGGCAGAAATGGATCGTGAAGTCCCCCAGAGGCAGTGACGACTGCCATAAAGACACTGCATGGACGGGAGGGACGATGGGCGACTGCCACCATACCGACTCAATCCCATAAAGGCAAGTATATATATATTAACATTAACTATTTCAAACACTAAACTCTTCATTATCTTTACTCTCAGGACCCTGGACATCATCATCCTGGGGGCAGAAATGGATCGTGAAGTCCCCCAGAGGCAGTGACGACTGCCACGAAGAGACTGCATGGACAGGAGGGACGATGGGCGACTGCCACCATACCGACAGAGGCCCATAAAGGCAAGTATATATCTGTTAATATCAACTCTTTCAAACACTAACCTCTTCATTATCTTTACTCTCAGGACCCTGGACATCATCATGCTGGGGGCAGAAATGGATCGTGAAGTCCCCCAGAGGCAGTGACGACTGCCATGAAGACACTGCATGGACGGGAGGGACGATGGGCGACTGCCACCATACCGACAGATTCTCATATAGGCAAGTATATATCTGTTAATATCAACTCTTTGAAACACTAAAGTCTTCATTATCTTTACTCTCAGGATCCTGGACATCATCATCCTGGGGGCAGAAATGGATCGTGAAGTCCCCCAGAGGCAGTGACGACTGCCACGAAGACACTGCATGGAGGGGAGGGACGATGGGCGACTGCCACCATACCGACTGAAGCCCATAAAGGCAAATATATATGTATTAACATTAAGTCTTTCAAACACTAAACTCTTCATTATCTTTGCTCTCAGCATTCTGGACATCATCATGCTGGGAATAGAAATGGATCGTGAAGTCCCCAGAGGCAGTGACGACTGCCACGAAGACACTGCATGGAGGGGAGGGACGATGGGCGACTGCCACCATACCGACAGAGGCCCATAAAGGCAAGTATATATCTGTTAATATCAACTCTTTCAAACACTAAACTCTTCATTATCTATGCTCTCAGCGCTCTGGACATCATCATCCTGGGGGCAGAAATGGATCGTGAAGTCCCCCAGAGGCAGTGACGACTGCCATAAAGACACTGCACGGACGGGAGGGACGATGGGCGACTGCCACCATACCGACTGAAGCCTATAAAGGCAAGTATATATGTATTAATATTTGCTATTTCAAACACTAAACTCTTCATTATCTTTACTCTCAGGACCCTGTACATCATCATCCTGGGGCCAGAAATGGATCGTGAAGTTCCCCAGAGGCAGTGACGACTGCCATGAAGACACTGCATGGACGGGAGCTACGATGGGCGACTGCCACCATACCGACAGAGGCCCATAAAGGCAAGTATATATCTGTTAATATCAACTCTTTCAAACACTAAACTCTTCATTATCTTTACTCTCAGGATCCTGGACATCATCATCCTGGGGTCAGAAATGGATCGTGAAGTCCCCCAGAGGCAGTGACGACTGCCACGAAGACACTGCATGGACGGGAGGGACGATGGGCGACTGCCACCATAACGACAGAAGCCCATAAAGGCAAGTATATATGTATTAACATTAACTATTTCAAACACTAAACTCTTCATTATCTTTACTCTCAGGATCCTGGACATCATCATCCTGGGGGCAGAAATGGATCGTGAAGTCCCCCAGAGGCAGTGACGACTGCCACGAAGACACTGCATGGACGGGAGGGACGATGGGCGACTGCCACCATAACGACAGAAGCCCATAAAGGCAAGTATATATGTATTAAAATTAACTATTTCAAACACTAAACTCTTCATTATCTTTACTCTCAGGACCCTGGACATCATCATCCTGGGGGCAGAAATGGATCGTGAAGTCCCCCAGAGGCAGTGACGACTGCCACGAAGAGACTGCATGGACAGGAAGGACGATGGGCGACTGCCACCATACCGACAGAGGCCCATAAAGGCAAGTATATATCTGTTAATATCAACTCTTTCAAACACTAACCTCTTCATTATCTTTACTCTCAGGACCCTGGACATCATCATCCTGGGGGCAGAAATGGATCGTGAAGTCCCCCAGAGGCAGTGACGACTGCCATGAAGACACTGCATGGACGGGAGGGACGATGGGCGACTGCCACCATACCGACAGAGGCCCATATAGGCAAGTATATATCTGTTAATATCAACTCTTTCAAACACTAAACTCTTCATTATCTTTACTCTCATGATCCTGGACATCATCATCCTGGGGGCAGAAATGGATCGTGAAGTCCCCCAGAGGCAGTGACGACTGCCACGAGGACACTGCATCTAGAGGAGGGACGATGGGCGACTGCCACCATACCGACAGAAGCCCATAAAGGCAAATATATATGTATTAACATTAAGTATTTCAAACACTAAACTCTTCATTATCTTTACTCTCAGCATTCTGGACATCATCATCCTGGGGATAGAAATGGATCGTGAAGTCCCCCAGAGGCAGTGACGACTGCCACGAAGACACTGCATGGAGGGGAGGGACGATGGGCGACTGCCACCATACCGACAGAGGCCCATAAAGGCAAGCATATATCTGTTAATATCAACTCTTTCAACCACTAAACTCTTCATTATCTATGCTCTCAGCGCTCTGGACATCATCATCCTGGGGGCAGAAATGGATCGTGAAGTCCCCCAGAGGCAGTGACGACTGCCATGAAGACACTGCATGGACGGGAGGGACGATGGGCGACTGCCACCATACCGACTGAAGCCCATAAAGGCAAGTATATATGTATTAATATTTGCTATTTCAAACACTAAACTCTTCACTATCTTTACTCTCAGGACCCTGGACATCATCATCCTGGGGGCAGAAATGGACCGTGAAGTCCCCCAGAGGCAGTGACGACTGCCATGAAGACACTGCATGGACGGGAGGGACGATGGGCGACTGCCACCATACCGACTGAAGCCCATAAAGGCAAGTATACATCTGTTTATATCAACTCTTTCAAACACTAAACTCTTCATTATCTTTACTCTCAGGACCCTGGACATCATCATCCTGGGGGCAGAAATAGACCGTGAAGTCCCCCAGAGGCAGTGACGACTGCCACGAAGACACTGCATGGACGGGAGGGACGATGGACGACTGCCACCATACCGACAGAAGCCCATAAAGGCAATTATATATCTGTAAACATCAACTTTCAAACTCTAAACTCTTCGTTTTCCTTACTATCAGGGCCCTGGATATCATCATCCTGGGGGCAGAAATGGATTGTGAAGTCCCCCAGAGGCAGTGACGATTGCCACGAAGACACTGCATGGACGGGAGGGACGATGGGCGAATGCCAACATACCGACAGAGGCCCATAAAGGCAAGTATATATGTATTAACATTAACTAATTCATACACTAAACTCTTCGTTATCTTTACTCTCAGGACCCTGGACATCATCATGCTGGGGGCAGAAATGGATCGTGAAGTCCCCCAGAGGCAGTGACGACTGCCATGCAGACACTGCATGGACGGGAGGGACGGTGGGCGAATGCCACCATACCGACTGAAGCCCATAAAGGCAAGGATATATGTATTAACATTAACTATTTCAAACACTAAACTCTTCATTATCTTTACTCTCAGGACCCTGGACATCATCATCCTGGGGGCAGAAATGGACCGTGAAGTCCCCCAGAGGCAGTGACGATTGCCACGAAGACACTGCATGGACGGGAGGGACGATGGACGACTGCCAACATACCGACAGAGGCCCATAAAGGCAAGTATATATGTATTAACATTAACTCTTTCAAACACTAAACTCTTCATTATCTTTACTCTCAGGAGCCTCGACAACATCATCTTGGGGACACAAATGGATCGTGAAGTCCCCCAGAGGCAGTGACGACTGCCACGAAGAGACTGCATGGACAGGAGGGACGATGGGCGACTGCCACCATACCGACAGAGGCCCATAAAGGCAAGTATATATCTGTTAATATCAACTCTTTCAAACACTAACCTCTTCATTATCTTTACTCTCAGGACCCTGGACATCATCATGCTGGGGGCAGAAATGGATCGTGAAGTCCCCCAGAGGCAGTGACGACTGCCATGAAGACACTGCATGGACGGGAGGGACGATGGGCGACTGCCACCATACCGACAGATTCCCATATAGGCAAGTATATATCTGTTAATATCAACTCTTTGAAACACTAAACTCTTCATTATCTTTACTCTCAGGATCCTGGACATCATCATCCTGGGGGCAGAAATGGATCGTGAAGTCCCCCAGAGGCAGTGACGACTGCCACGAAGACACTGCATGGAGGGGAGGGACGATGGGCGACTGCCACCATACCGACTGAAGCCCATAAAGGCAAATATATATGTATTAACATTAAGTCTTTCAAACACTAAACTCTTCATTATCTTTGCTCTCAGCATTCTGGACATCATCATGCTGGGGATAGAAATGGATCGTGAAGTCCCCAGAGGCAGTGACGACTGCCACGAAGACACTGCATGGAGGGGAGGGACGATGGGCGACTGCCACCATACCGACAGAGGCCCATAAAGGCAAGTATATATCTGTTAATATCAACTCTTTCAAACACTAAACTCTTCATTATCTATGCTCTCAGCGCTCTGGACATCATCATCCTGGGGGCAGAAATGGATCGTGAAGTCCCCCAGAGGCAGTGACGACTGCCATAAAGACACTGCACGGACGGGAGGGACGATGGGCGACTGCCACCATACCGACTGAAGCCTATAAAGGCAAGTATATATGTATTAATATTTGCTATTTCAAACACTAAACTCTTCATTATCTTTACTCTCAGGACCCTGTACATCATCATCCTGGGGCCAGAAATGGATCGTGAAGTTCCCCAGAGGCAGTGACGACTGCCATGAAGACACTGCATGGACGGGAGCTACGATGGGCGACTGCCACCATACCGACAGAGGCCCATAAAGGCAAGTATATATCTGTTAATATCAACTCTTTCAAACACTAAACTCTTCATTATCTTTACTCTCAGGATCCTGGACATCATCATCCTGGGGTCAGAAATGGATCGTGAAGTCCCCCAGAGGCAGTGACGACTGCCACGAAGACACTGCATGGACGGGAGGGACGATGGGCGACTGCCACCATAACGACAGAAGCCCATAAAGGCAAGTATATATGTATTAACATTAACTATTTCAAACACTAAACTCTTCATTATCTTTACTCTCAGGATCCTGGACATCATCATCCTGGGGGCAGAAATGGATCGTGAAGTCCCCCAGAGGCAGTGACGACTGCCACGAAGACACTGCATGGACGGGAGGGACGATGGGCGACTGCCACCATAACGACAGAAGCCCATAAAGGCAAGTATATATGTATTAAAATTAACTATTTCAAACACTAAACTCTTCATTATCTTTACTCTCAGGACCCTGGACATCATCATCCTGGGGGCAGAAATGGATCGTGAAGTCCCCCAGAGGCAGTGACGACTGCCACGAAGAGACTGCATGGACAGGAAGGACGATGGGCGACTGCCACCATACCGACAGAGGCCCATAAAGGCAAGTATATATCTGTTAATATCAACTCTTTCAAACACTAACCTCTTCATTATCTTTACTCTCAGGACCCTGGACATCATCATCCTGGGGGCAGAAATGGATCGTGAAGTCCCCCAGAGGCAGTGACGACTGCCATGAAGACACTGCATGGACGGGAGGGACGATGGGCGACTGCCACCATACCGACAGAGGCCCATATAGGCAAGTATATATCTGTTAATATCAACTCTTTCAAACACTAAACTCTTCATTATCTTTACTCTCATGATCCTGGACATCATCATCCTGGGGGCAGAAATGGATCGTGAAGTCCCCCAGAGGCAGTGACGACTGCCACGAGGACACTGCATCTAGAGGAGGGACGATGGGCGACTGCCACCATACCGACAGAAGCCCATAAAGGCAAATATATATGTATTAACATTAAGTATTTCAAACACTAAACTCTTCATTATCTTTACTCTCAGCATTCTGGACATCATCATCCTGGGGATAGAAATGGATCGTGAAGTCCTCCAGAGGCAGTGACGACTGCCACGAAGACACTGCATGGAGGGGAGGGACGATGGGCGACTGCCACCATACCGACAGAGGCCCATAAAGGCAAGCATATATCTGTTAATATCAACTCTTTCAACCACTAAACTCTTCATTATCTATGCTCTCAGCGCTCTGGACATCATCATCCTGGGGGCAGAAATGGATCGTGAAGTCCCCCAGAGGCAGTGACGACTGCCATGAAGACACTGCATGGACGGGAGGGACGATGGGCGACTGCCACCATACCGACTGAAGCCCATAAAGGCAAGTATATATGTATTAATATTTGCTATTTCAAACACTAAACTCTTCACTATCTTTACTCTCAGGACCCTGGACATCATCATCCTGGGGGCAGAAATGGACCGTGAAGTCCCCCAGAGGCAGTGACGACTGCCATGAAGACACTGCATGGACGGGAGGGACGATGGGCGACTGCCACCATACCGACTGAAGCCCATAAAGGCAAGTATACATCTGTTTATATCAACTCTTTCAAACACTAAACTCTTCATTATCTTTACTCTCAGGACCCTGGACATCATCATCCTGGGGGCAGAAATAGACCGTGAAGTCCCCCAGAGGCAGTGACGACTGCCACGAAGACACTGCATGGACGGGAGGGACGATGGACGACTGCCACCATACCGACAGAAGCCCATAAAGGCAATTATATATCTGTAAACATCAACTTTCAAACTCTAAACTCTTCGTTTTCCTTACTATCAGGGCCCTGGATATCATCATCCTGGGGGCAGAAATGGATTGTGAAGTCCCCCAGAGGCAGTGACGATTGCCACGAAGACACTGCATGGACGGGAGGGACGATGGGCGACTGCCAACATACCGACAGAGGCCCATAAAGGCAAGTATATATGTATTAACATTAACTAATTCATACACTAAACTCTTCGTTATCTTTACTCTCAGGACCCTGGACATCATCATGCTGGGGGCAGAAATGGATCGTGAAGTCCCCCAGAGGCAGTGACGACTGCCATGCAGACACTGCATGGACGGGAGGGACGGTGGGCGAATGCCACCATACCGACTGAAGCCCATAAAGGCAAGGATATATGTATTAACATTAACTATTTCAAACACTAAACTCTTCATTATCTTTACTCTCAGGACCCTGGACATCATCATCCTGGGGGCAGAAATGGACCGTGAAGTCCCCCAGAGGCAGTGACGATTGCCACGAAGACACTGCATGGACGGGAGGGACGATGGACGACTGCCAACATACCGACAGAGGCCCATAAAGGCAAGTATATATGTATTAACATTAACTCTTTCAAACACTAAACTCTTCATTATCTTTACTCTCAGGAGCCTCGACAACATCATCTTGGGGACACAAATGGATCGTGAAGTCCCCCAGAGGCAGTGACGATTGCCATGAAGACACTGCATGGGCGGGAGGGACGATGGGCGACTGCCAACATACCGACAGAGGCCCATAAAGGCAAGTATATATCTATTAACATCAACTGTTTCATACACAAAACTCTTCATTATCTTTACTCTCAGGACCCTGGACATCATCATCCTGGGGACAGAAATGGACGGGAGGGACGTGAAATGGATCGTGATGTCCCCCAGAGGCAGTGACGACTTCCATGAAGACACTGCATGGACGGAAGGGTCGATGGACGACTGCCACTATACCCAAACAAGTTTATAAAGGCAAGTATATATCTATTAACATGAACTGTTTCAAACATTAAGCTCTTCATTATCTTTACTCTCAGGACCCTGGACATCATCATATTGGGGGCAGAAATGGATCGTGAAGTCCCCCAGAGGCAGTGACGACTGCCATGAAGACACTGCATGGACGGGAGGGACGATGGGCGACTGCCACCATACCGACAGAGGCCCATAAAGGCAAGTACATATCTGATAATATCAACTATTTCATACACTAAACTCTTCATTATCTTTACTCTCAGGAGCCTCGACAACATCATCTTGGGGACACAAATGGATCGTGAAGTCCCCCAGAGGCAGTGACGATTGCCATGAAGACACTGCATGGACGGGAGGGACGATGGGCGACTGCCACCATACCGACAGAGGCCCATAAAGGCAAGTATATATCTATTAACATCAACTGTTTCATACACAAAACTCTTCATTATCTTTACTCTCAGGACCCTGGACATCATCATCCTGGGGACAGAAATGGACGGGAGGGACGTGAAATGGATCGTGATGTCCCCCAGAGGCAGTGACGACTGCCATGAAGACACTGCATGGACGGAAGGGTCGATGGACGACTGCCACTATACCCACACAAGTTTATAAAGGCAAGTATATATCTATTAAGATGAACTGTTTCAAACACTAAACTCTTCATTATCTTTACTCTCAGGATCCTGGACATCATCATCCTGGGGGCAGAAATGGATCGTGAAGTCCCCCAGAGGCAGTGACGACTGCCACGAAGACACTGCATGGATGGGAGGGACGATGGGCGACTGCCACCATACCGACTGAAGCCCATAAAGGCAAATATATATGTATTAACATTAAGTCTTTCAAACACTAAACTCTTCATTATCTTTGCTCTCAGCATTCTGGACATCATCATGCTGGGGATAGAAATGGATCGTGAAGTCCCCAGAGGCAGTGACGACTGCCACGAAGACACTGCATGGAGGGGAGGGACGATGGGCGACTGCCACCATACCGACAGAGGCCCATAAAGGCAAGTATATATCTATTAACATCAACTGTTTCATACACAAAACTCTTCATTATCTTTACTCTCAGGACCCTGGACATCATCATCCTGGGGGCAGAAATGGACGGGAGGGACGTGAAATGGATCGTGATGTCCCCCAGAGGCAGTGACGACTGCCATGAAGACACTGCATGGACGGAAGGGTCGATGGACGACTGCCACTATACCCACACAAGTTTATAAAGGCAAGTATATATCTATTAAGATGAACTGTTTCAAACACTAAACTCTTCATTATCTTTACTCTCAGGATCCTGGACATCATCATCCTGGGGGCAGAAATGGATCGTGAAGTCCCCCAGAGGCAGTGACGACTGCCACGAAGACACTGCATGGAGGGGAGGGACGATGGGCGACTGCCACCATACCGACTGAAGCCCATAAAGGCAAATATATATGTATTAACATTAAGTCTTTCAAACACTAAACTCTTCATTATCTTTGCTCTCAGCATTCTGGACATCATCATGCTGGGGATAGAAATGGATCGTGAAGTCCCCAGAGGCAGTGACGACTGCCACGAAGACACTGCATGGAGGGGAGGGACGATGGGCGACTGCCACCATACCGACAGAGGCCCATAAAGGCAAGTATATATCTGTTAATATCAACTCTTTCAAACACTAAACTCTTCATTATCTATGCTCTCAGCGCTCTGGACATCATCATCCTGGGGGCAGAAATGGATCGTGAAGTCCCCCAGAGGCAGTGACGACTGCCATAAAGACACTGCACGGACGGGAGGGACGATGGGCGACTGCCACCATACCGACTGAAGCCTATAAAGGCAAGTATATATGTATTAATATTTGCTATTTCAAACACTAAACTCTTCATTATCTTTACTCTCAGGACCCTGTACATCATCATCCTGGGGCCAGAAATGGATCGTGAAGTTCCCCAGAGGCAGTGACGACTGCCATGAAGACACTGCATGGAAGGGAGCTACGATGGGCGACTGCCACCATACCGACAGAGGCCCATAAAGGCAAGTATATATCTGTTAATATCAACTCTTTCAAACACTAAACTCTTCATTATCTTTACTCTCAGGATCCTGGACATCATCATCCTGGGGTCAGAAATGGATCGTGAAGTCCCCCAGAGGCAGTGACGACTGCCACGAAGACACTGCATGGACGGGAGGGACGATGGGCGACTGCCACCATAACGACAGAAGCCCATAAAGGCAAGTATATATGTATTAACATTAACTATTTCAAACACTAAACTCTTCATTATCTTTACTCTCAGGACCCTGGACATCATCATCCTGGGGACAGAAATGGACGGGAGGGACGTGAAATGGATCGTGATGTCCCCCAGAGGCAGTGACGACTTCCATGAAGACACTGCATGGACGGAAGGGTCGATGGACGACTGCCACTATACCCAAACAAGTTTATAAAGGCAAGTATATATCTATTAACATGAACTGTTTCAAACATTAAGCTCTTCATTATCTTTACTCTCAGGACCCTGGACATCATCATATTGGGGGCAGAAATGGATCGTGAAGTCCCCCAGAGGCAGTGACGACTGCCATGAAGACACTGCATGGACGGGAGGGACGATGGGCGACTGCCACCATACCGACAGAGGCCCATAAAGGCAAGTACATATCTGATAATATCAACTATTTCATACACTAAACTCTTCATTATCTTTACTCTCAGGAGCCTCGACAACATCATCTTGGGGACACAAATGGATCGTGAAGTCCCCCAGAGGCAGTGACGATTGCCATGAAGACACTGCATGGACGGGAGGGACGATGGGCGACTGCCACCATACCGACAGAGGCCCATAAAGGCAAGTATATATCTATTAACATCAACTGTTTCATACACAAAACTCTTCATTATCTTTACTCTCAGGACCCTGGACATCATCATCCTGGGGACAGAAATGGACGGGAGGGACGTGAAATGGATCGTGATGTCCCCCAGAGGCAGTGACGACTGCCATGAAGACACTGCATGGACGGAAGGGTCGATGGACGACTGCCACTATACCCACACAAGTTTATAAAGGCAAGTATATATCTATTAAGATGAACTGTTTCAAACACTAAACTCTTCATTATCTTTACTCTCAGGATCCTGGACATCATCATCCTGGGGGCAGAAATGGATCGTGAAGTCCCCCAGAGGCAGTGACGACTGCCACGAAGACACTGCATGGATGGGAGGGACGATGGGCGACTGCCACCATACCGACTGAAGCCCATAAAGGCAAATATATATGTATTAACATTAAGTCTTTCAAACACTAAACTCTTCATTATCTTTGCTCTCAGCATTCTGGACATCATCATGCTGGGGATAGAAATGGATCGTGAAGTCCCCAGAGGCAGTGACGACTGCCACGAAGACACTGCATGGAGGGGAGGGACGATGGGCGACTGCCACCATACCGACAGAGGCCCATAAAGGCAAGTATATATCTATTAACATCAACTGTTTCATACACAAAACTCTTCATTATCTTTACTCTCAGGACCCTGGACATCATCATCCTGGGGGCAGAAATGGACGGGAGGGACGTGAAATGGATCGTGATGTCCCCCAGAGGCAGTGACGACTGCCATGAAGACACTGCATGGACGGAAGGGTCGATGGACGACTGCCACTATACCCACACAAGTTTATAAAGGCAAGTATATATCTATTAAGATGAACTGTTTCAAACACTAAACTCTTCATTATCTTTACTCTCAGGATCCTGGACATCATCATCCTGGGGGCAGAAATGGATCGTGAAGTCCCCCAGAGGCAGTGACGACTGCCACGAAGACACTGCATGGAGGGGAGGGACGATGGGCGACTGCCACCATACCGACTGAAGCCCATAAAGGCAAATATATATGTATTAACATTAAGTCTTTCAAACACTAAACTCTTCATTATCTTTGCTCTCAGCATTCTGGACATCATCATGCTGGGGATAGAAATGGATCGTGAAGTCCCCAGAGGCAGTGACGACTGCCACGAAGACACTGCATGGAGGGGAGGGACGATGGGCGACTGCCACCATACCGACAGAGGCCCATAAAGGCAAGTATATATCTGTTAATATCAACTCTTTCAAACACTAAACTCTTCATTATCTATGCTCTCAGCGCTCTGGACATCATCATCCTGGGGGCAGAAATGGATCGTGAAGTCCCCCAGAGGCAGTGACGACTGCCATAAAGACACTGCACGGACGGGAGGGACGATGGGCGACTGCCACCATACCGACTGAAGCCTATAAAGGCAAGTATATATGTATTAATATTTGCTATTTCAAACACTAAACTCTTCATTATCTTTACTCTCAGGACCCTGTACATCATCATCCTGGGGCCAGAAATGGATCGTGAAGTTCCCCAGAGGCAGTGACGACTGCCATGAAGACACTGCATGGAAGGGAGCTACGATGGGCGACTGCCACCATACCGACAGAGGCCCATAAAGGCAAGTATATATCTGTTAATATCAACTCTTTCAAACACTAAACTCTTCATTATCTTTACTCTCAGGATCCTGGACATCATCATCCTGGGGTCAGAAATGGATCGTGAAGTCCCCCAGAGGCAGTGACGACTGCCACGAAGACACTGCATGGACGGGAGGGACGATGGGCGACTGCCACCATAACGACAGAAGCCCATAAAGGCAAGTATATATGTATTAACATTAACTATTTCAAACACTAAACTCTTCATTATCTTTACTCTCAGGATCCTGGACATCATCATGCTGGGGGCAGAAATGGATCGTGAAGTCCCCCAGAGGCAGTGACGACTGCCACGAAGACACTGCATGGACGGGAGGGACGATGGGCGACTGCCACCATAACGACAGAAGCCCATAAAGGCAAGTATATATGTATTAAAATTAACTATTTCAAACACTAAACTCTTCATTATCTTTACTCTCAGGACCCTGGACATCATCATCCTGGGGGCAGAAATGGATCGTGAAGTCCCCCAGAGGCAGTGACGACTGCCACGAAGAGACTGCATGGACAGGAAGGACGATGGGCGACTGCCACCATACCGACAGAGGCCCATAAAGGCAAGTATATATCTGTTAATATCAACTCTTTCAAACACTAACCTCTTCATTATCTTTACTCTCAGGACCCTGGACATCATCATCCTGGGGGCAGAAATGGATCGTGAAGTCCCCCAGAGGCAGTGACGACTGCCATGAAGACACTGCATGGACGGGAGGGACGATGGGCGACTGCCACCATACCGACAGAGGCCCATATAGGCAAGTATATATCTGTTAATATCAACTCTTTCAAACACTAAACTCTTCATTATCTTTACTCTCATGATCCTGGACATCATCATCCTGGGGGCAGAAATGGATCGTGAAGTCCCCCAGAGGCAGTGACGACTGCCACGAGGACACTGCATCTAGAGGAGGGACGATGGGCGACTGCCACCATACCGACAGAAGCCCATAAAGGCAAATATATATGTATTAACATTAAGTATTTCAAACACTAAACTCTTCATTATCTTTACTCTCAGCATTCTGGACATCATCATCCTGGGGATAGAAATGGATCGTGAAGTCCCCCAGAGGCAGTGACGACTGCCACGAAGACACTGCATGGAGGGGAGGGACGATGGGCGACTGCCACCATACCGACAGAGGCCCATAAAGGCAAGCATATATCTGTTAATATCAACTCTTTCAACCACTAAACTCTTCATTATCTATGCTCTCAGCGCTCTGGACATCATCATCCTGGGGGCAGAAATGGATCGTGAAGTCCCCCAGAGGCAGTGACGACTGCCATGAAGACACTGCATGGACGGGAGGGACGATGGGCGACTGCCACCATACCGACTGAAGCCCATAAAGGCAAGTATATATGTATTAATATTTGCTATTTCAAACACTAAACTCTTCACTATCTTTACTCTCAGGACCCTGGACATCATCATCCTGGGGGCAGAAATGGACCGTGAAGTCCCCCAGAGGCAGTGACGACTGCCATGAAGACACTGCATGGACGGGAGGGACGATGGGCGACTGCCACCATACCGACTGAAGCCCATAAAGGCAAGTATACATCTGTTTATATCAACTCTTTCAAACACTAAACTCTTCATTATCTTTACTCTCAGGACCCTGGACATCATCATCCTGGGGGCAGAAATGGACCGTGAAGTCCCCCAGAGGCAGTGACGACTGCCACGAAGACACTGCATGGACGGGAGGGACGATGGACGACTGCCACCATACCGACAGAAGCCCATAAAGGCAACTATATATCTGTAAACATCAACTTTCAAACTCTAAACTCTTCGTTTTCCTTACTATCAGGGCCCTGGATATCATCATCCTGGGGGCAGAAATGGATTGTGAAGTCCCCCAGAGGCAGTGACGATTGCCACGAAGACACTGCATGGACGGGAGGGACGATGGGCGACTGCCAACATACCGACAGAGGCCCATAAAGGCAAGTATATATGTATTAACATTAACTATTTCAAACACTAAACTCTTCGTTATCTTTACTCTCAGGACCCTGGACATCATCATGCTGGGGGCAGAAATGGATCGTGAAGTCCCCCAGAGGCAGTGACGACTGCCATGCAGACACTGCATGGACGGGAGGGACGGTGGGCGAATGCCACCATACCGACTGAAGCCCATAAAGGCAAGGATATATGTATTAACATTAACTATTTCAAACACTAAACTCTTCATTATCTTTACTCTCAGGACCCTGGACATCATCATCCTGGGGGCAGAAATGGACCGTGAAGTCCCCCAGAGGCAGTGACGATTGCCACGAAGACACTGCATGGACGGGAGGGACGATGGACGACTGCCAACATACCGACAGAGGCCCATAAAGGCAAGTATATATGTATTAACATTAACTCTTTCAAACACTAAACTCTTCATTATCTTTACTCTCAGGAGCCTCGACAACATCATCTTGGGGACACAAATGGATCGTGAAGTCCCCCAGAGGCAGTGACGATTGCCATGAAGACACTGCATGGACGGGAGGGACGATGGGCGACTGCCAACATACCGACAGAGGCCCATAAAGGCAAGTATATATCTATTAACATCAACTGTTTCATACACAAAACTCTTCATTATCTTTACTCTCAGGACCCTGGACATCATCATCCTGGGGACAGAAATGGACGGGAGGGACGTGAAATGGATCGTGATGTCCCCCAGAGGCAGTGACGACTTCCATGAAGACACTGCATGGACGGAAGGGTCGATGGACGACTGCCACTATACCCAAACAAGTTTATAAAGGCAAGTATATATCTATTAACATGAACTGTTTCAAACATTAAGCTCTTCATTATCTTTACTCTCAGGACCCTGGACATCATCATATTGGGGGCAGAAATGGATCGTGAAGTCCCCCAGAGGCAGTGACGACTGCCATGAAGACACTGCATGGACGGGAGGGACGATGGGCGACTGCCACCATACCGACAGAGGCCCATAAAGGCAAGTACATATCTGATAATATCAACTATTTCATACACTAAACTCTTCATTATCTTTACTCTCAGGAGCCTCGACAACATCATCTTGGGGACACAAATGGATCGTGAAGTCCCCCAGAGGCAGTGACGATTGCCATGAAGACACTGCATGGACGGGAGGGACGATGGGCGACTGCCACCATACCGACAGAGGCCCATAAAGGCAAGTATATATCTATTAACATCAACTGTTTCATACACTAAACTCTTCATTATCTTTACTCTCAGGACCCTGGACATCATCATCCTGGGGACAGAAATGGACGGGAGGGACGTGAAATGGATCGTGATGTCCCCCAGAGGCAGTGACGACTGCCATGAAGACACTGCATGGACGGAAGGGTCGATGGACGACTGCCACTATACCCACACAAGTTTATAAAGGCAAGTATATATCTATTAACATGAACTGTTTCAAACACAAAGCTCTTCATTATCTTTACTCTCAGGACCCTGGACATCATCATATTGGGGGCAGAAATGGACCGTGAAGTCCCCCAGAGGCAGTGACGACTGCCATGAAGACACTGCATGGACGGGAGGGACGATGGGCGACTGCCACCATACCGACAGAGGCCCATAAAGGCAAGTATATATCTGATAATATCAACTCTTTCAAACACTAAACTCTTCATTATCTTTACTCTCAGCATTCTGGACATCTTCATCCTGGGGGCAGAAATGGATCGTGAAGTCCCCCAGAGGCAGTGACGACTGCCACGAAGACACTGCATGGACGGGAGGGACGATGGACGAGTGCCACCGTACCGACAGAGGCCCATAAAGGCAAGTATATATGTATTAACATCAACTATATCATATACTAAACTGTCCATTGTCTTTACTCTCAGGAGCCTGGACATCATCATCCTGGGGGCAGAAATGGATCGTGAAGTCCCCCAGAGGCAGTGACGACTGCCACGAAGACACTGCATGGACGGGAGGGACGATGGACGACTGCCACCATACCGACAGAAGCCCATAAAGGCAATTAAATATCTGTAAACATCAACTTTCAAACTCTAAACTCTTCGTTTTCCTTACTATCAGGGCCCTGGATATCATCATCCTGGGGGCAGAAATGGATTGTGAAGTCCCCCAGAGGCAGTGACGATTGCCACGAAGACACTGCATGGACGGGAGGGACGATGGGCGACTGCCAACATACCGACAGAGGCCCATAAAGGCAAGTATATATGTATTAACATTAACTATTTCATACACTAAACTCTTCGTTATCTTTACTCTCAGGACCCTGGACATCATCATGCTGGGGGCAGAAATGGATCGTGAAGTCCCCCAGAGGCAGTGACGACTGCCAAGAAGACACTGCATGGACGGGAGGGACGGTGGGCGACTGCCAACATACCGACTGAAGCCCATAAAGGCAAGTATATATGTATTAACATTAACTATTTCAAACACTAAACTCTTCATTATCTTTACTCTCAGGACCCTGGACATCATCATATTGGGGGCAGAGATGGATCGTGAAGTCCCCCAGAGGCAGTGACGACTGCCATGAAGACACTGCATGGACGGGAGGGACGATGGGCGACTGCCACCACACCGACAGAGGCCCATAAAGGCAAGTATATATCTGATAATATCAACTCTTTCAAACACTAAACTCTTCATTATCTTTACTCTCAGCATTCTGGACATCTTCATCCTGGGGGCAGAAATGGATCGTGAAGTCCCCCAGAGGCAGTGACGACTGCCACGAAGACACTGCATGGACGGGAGGGACGATGGACGAGTGCCACCGTACCGACAGAGGCCCATAAAGGCAAGTATATATGTATTAACATCAACTATATCATATACTAAACTGTCCATTGTCTTTACTCTCAGGAGCCTGGACATCATCATCCTGGGGGCAGAAATGGATCGTGAAGTCCCCCAGAGGCAGTGACGACTGCCACGAAGACACTGCATGGACGGGAGGGACGATGGACGACTGCCACCATAACGACAGAAGCCCATAAAGGCAATTAAATATCTGTAAACATCAACTTTCAAACTCTAAACTCTTCGTTTTCCTTACTATCAGGGCCCTGGATATCATCATCCTGGGGGCAGAAATGGATTGTGAAGTCCCCCAGAGGCAGTGACGATTGCCACGAAGACACTGCATGGACGGGAGGGACGATGGGCGACTGCCAACATACCGACAGAGGCCCATAAAGGCAAGTATATATGTATTAACATTAACTATTTCATACACTAAACTCTTCGTTATCTTTACTCTCAGGACCCTGGACATCATCATGCTGGGGGCAGAAATGGATCGTGAAGTCCCCCAGAGGCAGTGACGACTGCCAAGAAGACACTGCATGGACGGGAGGGACGGTGGGCGACTGCCAACATACCGACTGAAGCCCATAAAGGCAAGGATATATGTATTAACATTAACTATTTCAAACACTAAACTCTTCATTATCTTTACTCTCAGGACCCTGGACATCATCATATTGGGGGCAGAGATGGATCGTGAAGTCCCCCAGAGGCAGTGACGACTGCCATGAAGACACTGCATGGACGGGAGGGACGATGGGCGACTGCCACCATACCGACAGAGGCCCATAAAGGCAAGTATATATCTGATAATATCAACTCTTTCAAACACTAAACTCTTCATTATCTTTACTCTCAGCATTCTGGACATCATCATCCTGGGGGCAGAAATCGATCGTGAAGTCCCCCAGAGGCAGTGACGACTGCCACGAAGACACTGCATGGACGGGAGGGACGATGGACGAGTGCCACCATACCGACAGAGGCCCATAAAGGCAACTATATATGTATTAACATCAACTATATCATATACTAAACTCTCCATTGTCTTTACTCTCAGGAGCCTGGACATCATCATCCTGGGGGCAGAAATGGATCGTGAAGTCCCCCAGAGGCAGTGACGACTGCCACGAAGACACTGCATGGACGGGAGGGCGATGGACGACTGTCCCCATACCCACACAAGTTCATAAGGGGAAGTATATATCCATTAACATCAACTCTTTCAAACTCTAAACTCTTCATTATCTTTACTCTCAGGATCCTGGACAACATCATCTTGGGGACACAAATGGATCGTGAAGTCCCCCAGAGGCAGTGACGATTGCCATGAAGACACTGCATGGACGGGAGGGACGATGGGCGACTGCCAACATACCGACAGAGGCCCATAAAGGCAAGTATATATCTATTAACATCAACTGTTTCATACACTAAACTCTTCATTATCTTTACTCTCAGGACCCTGGACATCATCATCCTGGGGACAGAAATGGACGGGAGGGACGTGATATGGATCGTGATGTCCCCCAGAGGCAGTGACGACTGCCATGAAGACACTGCATGGACGGAAGGGTCGATGGACGACTGCCACTATACCCAAACAAGTTTATAAAGGCAAGTATATATCTATTAACATGAACTGTTTCAAACACTAAGCTCTTCATTATCTTTACTCTCAGGACCCTGGACATCATCATATTGGGGGCAGAAATGGATCGTGAAGTCCCCCAGAGGCAGTGACGACTGCCATGAAGACACTGCATGGACGGGAGGGACGATGGGCGACTGCCACCATACCGACAGAGGCCCATAAAGGCAAGTATATATCTGATAATATCAACTCTTTCAAACACTAAACTCTTCATTATCTTTACTCTCAGCATTCTGGACATCATCATCCTGGGGGCAGAAATGGATCGTGAAGTCCCCCAGAGGCAGTGACGATTGCCATGAAGACACTGCATGGACGGGAGGGACGATGGGCGACTGCCAACATACCGACAGAGGCCCATAAAGGCAAGTATATATCTATTAACATCAACTGTTTCATACACTAAACTCTTCATTATCTTTACTCTCAGGACCCTGGACATCATCATCCTGGGGACAGAAATGGACGGGAGGGACGTGAAATGGATCGTGATGTCCCCCAGAGGCAGTGACGACTGCCATGAAGACACTGCATGGACGGAAGGGTCGATGGACGACTGCCACTATACCCAAACAAGTTTATAAAGGCAAGTATATATCTATTAACATGAACTGTTTCAAACACTAAGCTCTTCATTATCTTTACTCTCAGGACCCTGGACATCATCATATTGGGGGCAGAAATGGATCGTGAAGTCCCCCAGAGGCAGTGACGACTGCCATGAAGACACTGCATGGACGGGAGGGACGATGGGCGACTGCCACCATACCGACAGAGGCCCATAAAGGCAAGTATATATCTGATAATATCAACTCTTTCAAACACTAAACTCTTCATTATCTTTACTCTCAGCATTCTGGACATCATCATCCTGGGGGCAGAAATGGATCGTGAAGTCCCCCAGAGGCAGTGACGATTGCCATGAAGACACTGCATGGACGGGAGGGACGATGGGCGACTGCCAACATACCGACAGAGGCCCATAAAGGCAAGTATATATCTATTAACATCAACTGTTTCATACACTAAACTCTTCATTATCTTTACTCTCAGGACCCTGGACATCATCATCCTGGGGACAGAAATGGACGGGAGGGACGTGAAATGGATCGTGATGTCCCCCAGAGGCAGTGACGACTGCCATGAAGACACTGCATGGACGGAAGGGTCGATGGACGACTGCCACTATACCCACACAAGTTTATAAAGGCAAGTATATATCTATTAACATGATCTGTTTCAAACACTAAGCTCTTCATTATCTTTACTCTCAGGACCCTGGACATCATCATATTGGGGGCAGAGATGGATCGTGAAGTCCCCCAGAGGCAGTGACGACTGCCATGAAGACACTGCATGGACGGGAGGGACGATGGGCGACTGCCACCATACCGACAGATCCCCATAAAGGCAAGTATATATCTCAAGTCTTTGAATGTCATTTAGAAGTGTAAATACATAAGAATGAAGATTTTATGGATATCAACTTCTTTATGAGAGAACACAACGTTTCGGAGTTAATGCTTACTCCTTCATCAGGTGATTGAGAAAGGGATACAGAGGTGTATTTATATGTACAGGTAAAACAATAACAAAGTAACAAGTGGAATGAGTTAACGAAAGCTAGTATAAACAAGCACTGATAGGAAGCCGATAGTTAAGATAACAATGATGGAAGCCAATGGTAATGCATTACAGTTGATTGGATATGTTTACATAACATGATTGGGGATAAGATGATTGGGGATAAGGATGGAAGCCAATGGTGATACATTACGCATGATAGGATGATGTACATAACACACGATAGGGGATGAGCATGTTTACATGAGGGTTGGTGATGTACAAACACAAGATCGAGATCCGGAGACAGAAACCAGCCATCAACCGCGACCAAGGAGTGTACCTACCAAGTGCCTGGGACTTATTGATAAATTAATCTCATCTACCTGTGTACATTCTATCTATGTAATTCATGTATAGTCTATCTACCCGAGTACATACTTGTGTTTGTACATCACCAACCCTCATGTAAACATGCTCACCCCCTATCGTGTGTTATGTACATCATCCTATCATGCGTAATGTATCACCATTGGCTTCCATCCTTATCCCCAATCATCTTATCCCCAATCATGTTATGTAAACATATCCAATCAACTGTAATGCATTACCATTGGCTTCCATCATTGTTATCTTAACTATCGGCTTCCTATCAGTGCTTGTGTATACTAGCTTTCGTTAACTCATTCCACTTGTTACTTTGTTATTGTTTTACCTGTACATATAAATACACCTCTGTATCCCTTTCTCAATCACCTGATGAAGGAGTAAGCATTAACTCCGAAACGTTGTGTTCTCTCATAAAGAAGTTGATATCCATAAAATCTTCATTCTTAAGTATATATCTGATAATATCAACTCTTTCAAACACTAAACTCTTCATTATCTTTACTCTCAGCATTCTGGACATCATCATCCTGGGGGCAGAAATCGATCTTGAAGTCCCCCAGAGGCAGTGACGACTGCCACGAAGACACTGCATGGACGGGAGGGACGATGGACGAGTGCCACCATACCGACAGAGGCCCATAAAGGCAAGTATATATGTATTAACATCAACTATATCATATACTAAACTCTCCATTGTCTTTACTCTCAGGAGCCTGGACATCATCATCCTGGGGGCAGAAATGGATCGTGAAGTCCCCCAGAGGCAGTGACGACTGCCACGAAGACACTGCATGGACGGGAGGGACGATGGACGACTGTCCCCATACCCACACAAGTTCATAAGGGGAAGTATATATCCATTAACATCAACTCTTTCAAACTCTAAACTCTTCATTATCTTTACTCTCAGGATCCTGGACATCATCATACTGGGGGCAGAAATGGATCGTGAAGTCCCCCAGAGGCAGTGACGACTGCCATGAAGACACTGCATGGACGGGAGGGACGATGGGCGACTACTACCATACCGACAGAGGCCCATAAAGGCAAGTATATATCTGATAATATCAACTCTTTCAAACACTAAACTCTTCATTATCTTTACTCTCAGCACTCTGGACATCATCATTCTGGGGGCAGAAATGGATCGTGAAGGCCCCCAGAGGCAGTGACGACTGCCATGAAGACACTGCATGGACGGGAGGGACGATGGACGACTGCCACTATACCCACACAAGTTCATAAAGGCAAGTATATATCTATTAACATGAACTATTTCAAACACTAAACTCTTCATTATCTTTACTCTCAGGACCTTGAACATCATCATCCTGGGGTCAGAAATGGACCGTGAAGTCCCCAAGAGGCAGTGACGACTGCAAAGAATACAGGCCATGGACAAAAATTTACCAATCATGGAGAGACTAGGGACCACTGCTACGAAGCCGACAGAGGACCAGGGAGGCATGTACATCAATTAACATCAATTATTGCAAACATTAAACTCCTTATCATCTGTAATATTACTGTCGTGGACATTAATGTCCGGGATGCAGACGTGGACCCCAGATATGAATTATTTGACACATTAAATTATTCTTTATACATACAATTGGGACCGTGGACACTCTCATCCTTCTGGCAGAATTGAACCCTGAAGTCTTGCCAAGGTAGGAACGACTTCCAAGAAGACATTCCATGGACAGATATAGACGAAGGATCCTTCTGGAGTCAAGGACACTCCATGGACAGAAATTGAGTAAGGACCCTTCTGGAGGCAGGACGACTGCCACGAAGCAAACAGGAAGGTGGGTGCTAAGGGTCGATTACATACTTGGAAACTATGTGTGACGTAACGTTGGAATTTTTCTAAAAGCGACAGAAACCACACCTGCTCACTGTCTTTAAACAAATATACATACGTGAGAAGTGTGATTGCTGATGCTAATGCATGACTCATTTCTTTCAGGCGCAGGAACCCGGGCACATTTTGGATTTGGTTTTGGTCCCTCCACACCCGCTTGTACTCGGACTTCAGTACACTGCTTCTCTGAGAAGAACGTAAAATGATTTTTTTTCACCATGACCTGTAGTGTACTCTCCAGTAAGAGTTTCAGGTTTCAGTTTTTCTTTACCTGTGGGCATATGTTTTGCATTCATAAACTGTATAGTTAGCACCAGTGATGTAATGTTTTCTTTCTGAGACTACTTTTGTTTCAGGTTACAGTGCTTCTTTCACAATCCGGCGTGTGCATTTACATTTGTCATTCATTATCTCTGCAATAAGTATCAATGATGTGACACATTGGAGTACTCTCCACCTTTGTAGACGCAAGAAAAACAAACGACTAAAAACTCGCATCCACAGGGTTTAATGATGCGTTGTAAGTTGGCAGACGTTGACATTAGCCAATGGATGAGGTATGGAAAACTGATAAATAGACAATTGTAATATTACTTGGCCATTAATATAATGCATTAACGAACTATCACCTAATATCACGTTTAGAAATATTGAAACCATTTGACGACATATCTATACAAGAAGTAAATTTGCAAGACTCACAATTGTCTTCCTTAGTGCCATGTTACGTTTTTCACAGTCAGAGGAGACATGTCTTCACAACATGGAGGCTGCTCACACACTGAACACATGATCCCAGCACCGCACGTGCTTTTCATGGTCACATGATCGGAAAGTGGTGCTGGGATATATAAACAAAATAACTAAAACTGCAAAAGTTTCAGTGAAAAGCGGGTTTTGAACTCCAGATGGTTAGATTACTATCAAGGGAGGTAATATCACACACTAGGCTGAAGTGATAGGAGCACTGAGTTACGGAGACACTACAAAGTATAAAGGCATTTATAATGCATATGAAAATTATATGATATCTGCATGCGGAAATTATACACAAAATATACTGCATGAATCTTGCATTAACAACCTTTACACCATCGTCCTGAAGACAGAATTGAACCCTGAAGTCCCCCAGAGGCAGGGACGACTGCTAAGAAAACATTCCATGGACAGAAGTGGAGTTAGGACGACTGACACGAAGCCGACGAGTGTACTGGGCAACAACAACCACCTTCTATTAAAGTATTGGATTATTTCAGTTTGATATTCGTGTTAAATATTGTTTTTCACGAGCCACGTTTTCATATTACAATCAGTGTGATGAGAATCAATGTGAAATATTCTCTACCTTCACTTGTACCACCTTACATAAGTGAGAAGTTTAATTCATGATTCTTATCCATGGCCTTTCAGACATATGAACGTTAGCATGTGTGCACCTTGCTCCCCTCCCTCATCCTTGATCATCTCACCAAACGGATACTGGGTTCTCCTTGCAAAGCAGGACTGAGGCATGGAGCGTCCAGAGCGTCCAGAGAACCACGATCCAGGATGAAGATGTACGCACTCCCCAACTCTGTTAGCTGGAGTTGTAGTTTTTCCATCTCCACACATGTACATAAGAGATGGCATAAGTTCAACACTGCTATTTGAGCTATTGTTCTATTGTAGTGGGTCTGTTAAAAGTTCCTCCAGTGGTGACAGAAACCTCTGAAATCGTCTTTGTCTCATATTGACCACGTCGATTGTACTGGCATCTTCGACTGATCCTTTGCCAAGATCACTTACACTTTTGGCACTCAATATGAAGTCTGACTTATTCCCCGAAACGTATTCTCCGTGATTCCATAAGTAGGTCGTTAGTTCACGCACATTCAGTTTATTAAAATTTAGATTCACGTCTTGAACTTTACCGCCCTCTTTCTCTGCTATCGAAGTCAGTTTGAACAAAAAACACGAGTGGTCACGAATGGGGTGATATTCCTGTTTGACGTAACTGATACCGGATGTTCACCTTATATTCCCAGTTATATTTCTGATGAAAGGTTTAATGATTACAAATGGGATCGGTTTCACTGACTGTGCAAATAAAATTTATTAAACGATAAAACCCACAGCTACATCAAATCCCAAAGCAGAAACTAAAACATTTCTCTAACTGAACATTTGAGTATCCTTGCTACCATAACCCAAGTGGAATTGTTTATGAAGTCGCTGAAAAATATATGAATGACCAAAACAGACTAAAGTGATTGAGTGAGTGAGTTAATATTCAACGTCACATCGGCAATATTGCAGCCATATCGTGAAGAGATCATACGTGACATAAAAAGCAAATACATAGACATATTATGAAATACCTGTCGACGGAGGACAGTGAAGCCACTAGAGTATCACAGTTAGTATTAAAACTAGCGAGAAAACTTAAAAAATATATAGTATCACTATTTGGACAGTACAATATGAAAACAGGCCATAGATCGCCAATAACAGATGCTAGATCACCATACTAGGGACCAAGGGGACTTACTGTACCTCTGCTACCTGACTGGTCCCTACCTGGATTTACATCATCCCCTCTGCTGCTGGCGACTGTATGCAAGATTATCCACAAATTAATATGACACATAATTCTACAATTAAAAAACTGAAAGATTAAATTTGACTTGAACTATTTGTGGACTTACGTACCCTCCCAGGAGGACAATAATTTTATGGTACTTCAACTCCCTTTGAGGATACAGCCACTAACAATCTTAGCTGCTAATTCAATTTCCGATCATAAAATATTTTCCTATTTACAAATCATTTAACAAATCCAATTCTTTTAAAAACGCAATGATTAAATGGGGACTAACATTACTAAAGAGTTGCTTCATAGTTCATGATCTAAAATAGTGATACCTTCCTTGACAGTAATTATTTCATCACAAGGGATACAAAATGGATAATCCTCACCTTTTAGCAAGTGCTCATGTGTGTACAGGTTATGACCAATACGACATCGTCGCATAATGACCTCCTTAAATCTGGACTGACAACAAAAGTAGGTTTAACCAATATATGGTGTTATGGCATGTAATTTATTGATACTTACTTGAGTGTCCCACGTCTTCTGCATGAGATCCCTGATATATGATCTTATTGTAGCTTTATAATCTGAGTATGGGATAAGAAGTGGACTCACAGATTTGTTGAGTGCTGCCTTAGCAGCGAAATCGGCCATTGTGTCACCAGAGATTCCGACATGGCTGGGTAACCAACAAAAGACGATGTCGCACTGGCCAGTAGCAACATCATTATATAATTCGATGATTTCAATTACAAGTTTATGTTAAGAAGACAAATGTTTAATCGCCTGAAGACAAGAAAGAGAATCCGAAAATATTGTGTAATGGTTCTATGTAGGTTGCTTATTCATATATTTTAGAGCCGTGAGTATGGCATTAGCTACTGCCGTGAAAATAGAGCTATTATTAGATATATTATTCTAGATCCAATAATAGTGGCACAAGCCACTGCATCGCCGTCCTTGGATCCATCTGTATATAAGAATATTTACTTTTTAACTGATTCAATTCTTGTTTGTATTGAAGGTCATTAGTTTCAGATTTTTTAAATGTGATCGGTGTTAGGTCAACTTGTGGCCTCACCAATTGCCAAGGAGGAGAAGAAAGACGACGGGAAGGAGATATATCATCCAGATCAATGCTGGCAGCAGCAATCAATGATTTAATTCGTATTCCAAGAGGTGGAACTAGAGAAGACTTTCTATTGTTCAAATCCTCATAAAGAGGATTAAATCCACAGTTATATGCAGGGTTAGACTTAGTAAAATATAGTTTTGTGATATATTGTAAGGATAGCTTTATACGGCGATATCTTAGAGATGACTCATCAGCCTCTACATAAAGACTTTCAACAGGAGAAGTTCGGAAAGATCCAATACACAATCTAAGACCTTGGTGATCTAATCTAATTGTTTAAGATTACATTTGCAGGCTGCTACATAAATGATGGAACCATACTCGAGTTTAGAACGGACGAGTGATCTGTATAAGTAGAGTAGGGTCGTCTGGTCCCCTCTCCACTTGGAGCTTGAAACAACCTTTAATAAATCAAGAGCTTTCAGACATTTAGCCCTCAGAGATTTAATATGAGGTAAGAAAGTAAGATATTGATCAAACATCGATTCCAGAAATCTAGCCTCCTTTATAATTTTAATTGGAGTACCTGCAAGATGCAATTCTGGGTCTCTGTGTGGCTTAAATTTCCGACAGAAATGGATGCACTTGGTTTCAGTTTTTGAAAATTTAAAACCATTTCGTTCTGACCAATCATTAATTTTATCCAGGCACATGTGTGCATATTTCCACCTCGACATGACACATTGAAATCACCTACTAATATTGTTCCAGCCAGCAATGGATTCCTTTTAAAACTTGAGATAAGCTGTTAGTTTTTATGCTGAATAACGTTACCGATAACTTACTACCTTGTGGTACACCTTGGCCTTGATCGAACATGTCAGACATGGTGGAGCCCACACGTACCTGAAATTGCCTATGTGCTAAACACTCAGATATAAATTGACTCAAACGGCCCCTCAAACCCATTCCATGAAGATCTTTTAAAATTCCATACTTCCAGGTCCTATCATAAGCGTTTTCGAATTCGAAAAATATGGATACGGCATGTTGTGGGTTTTTTTTGATGATATACAAACGTTTCCAATCTAACCAGGTGGTCTATAGTACTTCTTTTTTCTGAAACCACACTGAATATTTGTTATAAGATTATTTGTTTCAAGGTACCATATAAGCGTTTATTGACCATTCTCTCCATGGTCTTACATAAACAGCTGGAGATATTGGCCTATAACTAGAAGAGTCTGTATGATCCCGGCCAGGTTTAGGTATAGGATAGACGACAGCATTCCGCCACGAAGAAGGAAACGTCCCTGTAGTCCATATATGGTCAAAGATACATAATAGCACTTCAAGACAAGTGTCAGGTAAATGTTACAATAACTGATAATGAATATTATCACCCCTTGTTGCTGTATCATGTGCTTGTCCTAAAGCAGTGCGCAATTCATGTAAAGAGAAAACTTCATTATAGTCCTCACCGTTACCAGTAGTGAAATTAAGTCTCTTTTTTCTTCCTGGTCTGTAAATTTCTGAAATGTTGGTGTGTAGTTTGACGAGGAAGAGTGTTTAGCATACGACTCTCCAAGTTTGTTTGCGATATCTGATGTATCTGTTAGCAATGTGTTACCCTCCTTCAGACGGTGAACATGGGATCCGGAACCTTTTCCTTTAATTTTTGGTATGATATTCCAGACTTTAGACACTGGAGTTCTAGAACTGAGTTTAAATACATACGTCTGCCAAGACTGGCGTTTCGATTGTTAGAAGATGCGTCGGGCCTTAGCATTTGATATCTTGAATTTGTTTAAAATGTGGACTGTAGGGTGATTGCGGAAATATTTTTCTGACTTCCTCCTACCTTTTCTAGCTAGTTTACAGTCGTCAGTATACCATGGCATAATGTTTCAAATGAAGTCCAATTTACCTTTGTAAAATTATATCTTGTCGAAGGTGGGATATCCCCTGGATGAATGAATGAAATTAAAGTTGGAAAGTGGTCACTTCCACAAAGGTTGTGATGAACTGACCATTCAAATTCGGTGAGTAGTCTTGAATCTGTCAGTGACAAATCAAGTGAGGAATATGTGCCTGAAGCAGGATGTATTTGAATCATCATTAAAAGACATAAGTCGACGTCACTATGGGTAATAAAATCTTCTAGGACCTAGCTCTTATAGTGTTTGTATGTAAAGCACCCCAGAGCGGATTGTGGTTATTCAGATCACCCATGATGGCACACCGTTTAGGTAATTGATCATATAATGACTGAAGAACAGACTGATGAAGAACAAAAGGAGGAATGTAGAAAAGGACACAGTGTAAACACCACATTTAATGTAATTCGAAAAGCAACAGCCTGGAGATTACTGCTCATTTTGACAGGGATCCAGGGCGGATCACTCCCTCTCTCACCAAGATAGAAGAACCTCCAGTGGCCCTTTCGCCAGGGGGAGAAAAACAATGATATGAGCTGTACAGACGTAATTTTATTGTATCTGTCTGCTTTTAATATGTTTCCTGCAGACAGAAAGCTGATGGTTTGTAGTCTTGGACCAGCAATTGTAAATCATTAAAATGTGTTTGAAATCCTCTACAATTCCATTGAATTAAAGAATGAACTATTCATCTCTTTGGCGGATTGACTTGAAATCTGACACGCCCATTTCCTTTAGGCCATAAACTAGTTGTCCTGTGATGGATGTTTTCGGAAACATCCATCCGTTCCAGGGATCCAAACTTGTTGTAATGTTTATACGATCATTTGATCCTTTGGACATCCTCTTGGTCTGTTTGTTGCGAGAGGAAGAGTCATTTTTATGTCTTGCTAAACCAGTCCTTCCTTTCCTAGGTTGGGAGTTAGGCGGTGAATCATTATGTGATCCTGATCTCTGAGGCGGTGTCACAGAAGTAGGTTCTGAAGAATCAGAAATCTGTTCAGCTGGGAATGGATCTGCTGTCTGCGTAAAAGACTCAGATGAAGAGTAGGGCTTAGGATTTACAGAAGTGATCCATGTCAAATCTGACACTGAACTGATACTGAGGAAGCTGTTGGAGTTTTGAGAACAGAAGCATATGTTCCAGTCTGGTCTGCAGTGGATACCAGTTTATGTGCTTCAGTGTAAGAAATATTTTGTGTACATTTTATTTTACTTATTTCCATTTCTTTTTTCCATACTGGGCAGCCTTTGCTCGATGATGAGTGTGCTACAGAACAATTCTGGCACTTTTTAACATCACTGGTACAATCTTCTGTAACACGGGAAGTTTGGCTACAGTGTGTGCACGTGATTTTGTTCTCACACGAATTATACCCTTGACCAAACTTTTGACATTTAAAGCATCTCAATGGGTTTGGTATGTACATTTCAACGTGCAAGTTGCAGTACCTTGCTTTAAGTGATTTTGGAGATGAAAAAGAAAATAAATAACTGTTTATGTTTGTTTCAGTGCCTTGTCGCCTGGTAAATCGTTTCACAAACGTAAGCCCTTGATCATGCATTTCTGAAACTATATCCAACTCTGACATGTCATCAAAGAGTCGATCACGATCTCTTATCATGCCTTTGCTGGTGTTCAGTGATCTGTGAGGAGATAAAAACACTGATATACCGACAAGTTCCTCGATTTACATTATGTTCGTGTCTTGCTGTCGCCTGGCACATTCAATGAGAATAGATCCATTCCTCAGACGTTTGATAGTTTTTAAATCACCTGCGATTCTATAAATTCCCTTTGCAACTGCAAAAGGGTTCAATCTGATTGGTGTCTTATCAGGTGTTTCCATCACCAAGAATCGGAGCCAATACTCCACTGATTTTGCTCTAGGAATTATATCATAATTCTCTGAATCAACTTCCAGGGTACGTTTTGATTTTTCTCTACTCCCCACCCGCCACCGAGTGCTAATAAAAGCGATATCCTATTGCCTGTGGAATTCCATCAGACAGATACCAGGGACATAGAGATGATATACACCAGTAGTAAGTCCTACCAGTTTGGCCCATGAGCCATCACCTTCTGGCACTGGCATTTAGGCAAATGTTCACAAAATTGAAAATTCAGATATTATCTTATACACAAAATAAAACATTTCAACATTACATCCAAATAGACCCAAGCCAAAAATATGATAGGACAATGAAAATTAATGCTCAGGGCTCGGCATGACCAGCCGACTGGTTGAACCGGGCCCATTCAACCTCACGTCTAGGTGAAGTAAGGGTCGAAGGGGTGTATTGAGCAAAGGGAACGCGGTCACAGGCCCCCACTGCCCTCAACCCCCAGACTCCTGTCCTCCACCGACACAGGGCCGCAATCCACGGCAAAAGGGTTGGTGGACCAATATCCCCCCGGGTCCACAACGGGGATGTTGGCGAACTCTTGGCGTTACCCAGCACCCACGAGGATGAGGTGGCTCGCCACGGGTGCCGTCAGACTAAAGTATTACCAGAGGTGTGAAATATTTGCAAAATATTAAAGACTGGAGTTGATTACTTACATACAGATATAATATCAATGTTTTGAAACTCATAATTACATTTACTAATTCTGTTACAATCACCCCAACAAGTCCGCAAGGTCGTCGGAAAAACACTGACCGACGTTGTCAACAAACACACGTGCGTGTATTTGAATGTCTTACCGTCAGTCGCATCATTTTTTATAAAAAAAACCTTCACATTAGACAATGCAGTCATGTTAGCTACGTTCTTAGTACTTTCAACATGATGATGTATATTTTTCACGAATGTTTAATAATGGAAAGAAAGAATGATGTAATCTGGACTATTTTTATCAGATCACTTCATCCATTACGCGTTCTGATTGGTCTTACGTATGGTGTACCGATGTTACCGATGAAATTACCGATGTTTTGCCAATGTAAATAAGGTAGATAGCTCTAAATTTGTTTTTCTTGTCGTCCGTTGTAGTCGGTTATTGGTTGACTGCCCAACATTGGTACTCCTTAATATGATCCGATACCCGTACCTCGAACCGGGTTGTTCGATGAGATAAATACATTGTTCCCTGGTCGCACGGAGCCCATTGTTTAAGTACCTCAGTCCATGTCCTGTGGCGACTAGTGATCAACTTGTGACAAGATTTCACTTTTCTATTGTTGAGCCACAATGAATTTTGTTAAACTGATGTGCATCACGACGCATTAGTTTAGTAGGTAATCAGATTTTTTTCTTGAATCTGTCACATTCGGTCAAGAAAGTATAGCTCATTTTTTTTGCCAATTGAGTGAATTTAGTTTTACGCCGCATTCAGCAACATTCCAGCAATATGGCGGGAGGATACAGTATTACGGTTAAGAATTTACCGTTACAAACGATGTAAGAAATCCCCTTGTGAACCAGCAAAACAGATCAAAGACAAGTCATAAACGTTCAAATTATGTATTATTATGCAACGAGAGCAAGGTATACAAAGTCACAAGTCAATAGTCACAATGCTGATTACAAATACAATTCAAGAGAGACAAAATCTAAGTCAATGGGACACAAAATACAATATAGTAGTAAACTCACCAAAGTATCAGTGCGGGAGAGAATCAACGAATGTAAACACAGCGATCGGTGTGACAGCAGATAATGCAGATTTAGACTTTGACGGATGCACATGATAAAGAACTCCAGAACTGTCCATGTCGCAACACAGCGACCAGCCTTTTTTATGTATGAAGTCATTTCCCGAAAGTTCGGGCACAAATGAACATCGTCAACACTGGAGAATGCCCTAGAATAAGTCTCATGGAAGTAAACACATAGAAAACTAGTAGCAGATGAATTCCGGAAAACCAGAATCCTAAAAGTGTTGACCAGCTATTAAAACGAAATATGACCCATCATAATTATAATTCAAAACACTAAATGTTGTGACCCAATAATAATTATCACTTAATTAATAACAATATATACAGAAAATACACACTCGTAACAACAGTGAGTCTGTAACAGTGTGGGTCTAGTCTCAAATATGGTTGATCATTCTTAAACAGTTCTCTATTAAGTAGGTGAGTAAGTGAGTTCGGTTTTACGCCGCGTTGAGCAATATGCACGGTGAGAGACACCAGCAACTGAAACCATTGAACAGTCTCGTTTCCTGTTTACTTGGTTCAGTGCCATTGCGCAACTTAGCGCGATAACCGGTCCAGATTTATTCAACTGAATACATAAGTATTAATCAGTATGAACTGATACATCGAAGCACTTGTATATTGCAACAGTACCTGTACAGCGTGCTCTGTCGCCATCGAGCCTCGAGAAAAAGGAAACTTTAAAATTGTGGACATCTCAAAACGAGACTCTGATGCTAGAAACTTTGACTGTCTGTTACGGAATTTATCTTATACAAATCCGCATTGTGAATCATTTTATGACCTCCTCAAACAGTGTCAGGCTGTGATTTCTTAGTTAAACTTAAGGCATGCTGCCTCAGCCTCGACATAAAACATAGAACAACGGTGGTATTAAAGTTTAAAAGTAAAATACGACTATCTTATGACACACGGAATTGGACTTGTTTCTGGTGTCTATTTTCACTTTCACACGAGAAAATTCGGATCGGCTGAAAAGTAGGTCAATGTCTGAATAGGTGAACGAGACTCCTGTTTTGGTATGAAAGGGACCTCACACATTGTACCTGTGACGGAAATCTAACCCGGGTTAACCGCATTGCCTCTTATATAATAGTAATAATGCCATTTACCAACTAGCTTTATGGATGTACAACTTCTTTATTCAGATTCGTCTCGAAACAGATTCTAGTATCGTTGTCAAGAAGGTATACAAAATACAAGGATCCATACTCAATCGTCGTTTCTCCCGAATATAGAAGTTGTTACTCCATTAAGTTTGTCCTTATTTGGTTCACACACATTTAAACATGCCACTCAAAGATGTAATGCCATTTACATTGCTTTATCATTCCGCAGGACCATACTGATAGTATTATGTTTTAATATGTCAATTGATTGTCAGTCTCAACCTCCTGAGGAATACGACTGACATTCGACTTACAGTTTCCCACTAGCCATTGTATACATGGTGATTAGAGACACATTTTGAACAGAGCGAGTGAGTATGGTGTTACTCCAGCTTTAGCATTAGTTCTACAATATCTCACTGACACCAGAAATGGCCTTCACGGGGGAAATTGAACTCGGGTCTTAGGCATGAATGCGAACGCATTAATCATTAGACTACGCCCCTTCGAACAAAGACACTCGCCCAATGGTGGCATCATGTGTGTTACATTTATGGAAACATTAGACCACCGAAAGGGACAACCGATGAGCGTCACGTGCAAAAAGTCATCTGATTTGGTTGGAATGCTTGATTATCCTGGTATTATTGTTGGTTGTGTCAAGTGTTGACCTGATCTGTGTACAGTTGCGTCTCTTAGTCGTGACAGGAGCAGAACACGGTTGGTCTGAATTCCGTTCTTTACTTTGATTTTAATTTTGCTCTGTAAATATATGTCAGAAAAGATTGCTTATCTCATTAAGGCCGAGAGCCGCGTATATGCGGCAAATTGATTAGCTTCTCACAACGAGAGCCGCGTATTGGGGGTAATAAAAAGCACCTCTTATTCAGCGAGAGCCGCATATTGGGGGTTATGAAAAGCACTTCTCATTCAGCGAGAGCGTATTGGGGGTTTTACATTTTAAATTCGTCCTGTACCTACAATTTCAATCAATTTAGCAGTAATGATCAAAGATTAGCCTTTCTTACGAGAGAGGTTACTTTTGTGTGTTAATCAGAATCATTATTAATGTGTTTTGATAACAATTGCTTGCAATGTCGGGAGCTTATACAGGCAAATGAACACATGTCTGCGAGAAAAGGGATTATGAGATGTTGTTACAGGAGGTACGTGTTTGTTATTCGTCATTGGGAGTGAATACTAAGATACTATGTTTGCACATTGATTGAATTAACGGTGACAAGGTTACAAAACCTTCTTCTAAATTTAATCATTCATTCATTCGTTGTAATAGTTCATATAATGAATCGTAGCCATAAATAGCAATACTGTATTACGCTCATGTTCGTGTGTGTTTGAAATAAACCAAGTTACTAATTTAGACCTAATTCATTTGCGACTATTGATTTTTAATGTTGACAGTAATACATACTCGAATATGAAGTGATAACTCTAAGTGATCTACTCATAATATACATATATAGTACACATAAACCATACAAAGGTAACTGGGGTATTTGTTCAAGCTGTTTCATGCTTATTTGAAATGTGATTTTTCAATGCAATTTACATAAGCATTAGGTAAGAAACGTTTGCATTTGATCTCTGTAATTATCTTATCCTGTGTAATGATCACGTGTATCAGATCCATCGTCAATAAAAGGAGGATAATATATCAGTTACGGAATTGATGTGTATAATCATTCAATCAGACAACACTAAATATATGAACACCTCGTTCAACCTCAAAATAACAGCTTCTGGCCGAATGCATGTCCAGGTAAACTTTTGTCCCGTGACAAGTGTAAAACAAACTTATGCGCTGTTACATCATTGGACAAACTGTTCTGTGGAGTCACGACCATTGCCAATCTTCTGAACCTCGTTTGCTTTCAAAACAAATATAAGTATGCCCATCTTCATAATTAATTGGGGAGAACTACAAGTGTATACATCACAATAAATCAGTATCGTGTTACTTTTTAAAATTCTATAATACATGTACTTGAATTATGATATTTATTCGTAACAATGTACAGATTAATTCTTTGAATGTCATTTAGAAGTGAAAATACATAACTCCTGCCACCATCCTATGATCAAGCAAGCTATCATCGCCACCCTTACCAGACGTGCCAAAGCCCATCTGCCACCCCGATGCCCTAAACAATGAACTGGACCACCTCAGAAAGACATTCACCACACTCAACGGTTACCCTCCCCAGCTCGTCACAGCCACCATCAACAAGACCCTCAAGGCCCGAGAACCCCGCCCCAAACCTTCTCCATCACCCATCAGAGTAACCATACCCTACCTTGGCCCCATCAGTCATCAAATATCACGCCTCATCAAGACCAAAGCCAGCATCGATGTCACCTTCTCCAGTGGCAAGACCATCAAGACCTACCTAAAAGCCAACGGTAAAGGACCCAGCTGTGAACACCCTAACCCGAGAGGATGCATCTACCAGATCCCTTGCAACTGTGGCGACCTATACATTGGAGAAACGCTGAGACCAATCAACACCAGAATGAAGGAACATCAGACCTCAGTCAGCAAACTCGACCAGAAATCGGCCATCTCTGAACACATTCTCAAGAACCCCGGACACTCAATTCGATGGGAGGACACTAGGATACTATCTACCAACAACAACAACTGGCGCCAAAGGAAACTGCAAGAGGCCATCGAGATCCGGAGACAGAAACCAGCCATCAACCGCGACCAAGGAGTGTACCTACCAAGTGCCTGGGACTTATTGATAAATTAATCTCATCTATCTGTGTACATTCTATCTATGTAATTCATGTATAGCCAATCTACCCGAGTACATCCTTACCTACTTGTGTTTGTACATCATCAACCCTCATGTAAACATGCTCACCCCCTATCGTGTGTTATGTACATCATCCTATCATGCGTAATGTATCACCATTGGCTTCCATCCTTATCCCGAATCATGTACATCGTCCTTACCCCGTATCTGTGTTATGTAAACATATCCAATCAACTGTAATGCATTACCATTGGCTTCCATCATTGTTATCATAACTATCGGCTTCCTATCAGTGCTTGTTTATACTGGCTTCCAGCTTTCGTTAACTCATTCCACTTGTTACTTTGTTATTGTTTTACCTGTACATATAAATACACCTCTGTATCCCTTTCTCAATCACCTGATGAAGGAGTAAGCAACTCCGAGACGTTGTGTTCTCACATAAAGAAGTTGACATCCATAAAAATCTTCATTCTAATGTACAGATTATATTGAAATGTTCAGCAAGCCATTATGTTTGATGTACAGGTAGTGTGCGCAAAAAGTATACGCAAATAAATACTATCTCTACTCAATGGTTGGATTGGGTTATCCGGGGTAAAAATAATCGGATTGTAGCGCTTTGAGCGCTTCAAAAAACATAAAGTGCTTGTTAGTCCTACGTGTACATTTCAGGCATCCTTACGATTATGTATGTTCACGATACACAAAGTTTTTCATGATAGCTAGAGTTGATAAAGCCGAAATGTAGCATATCGATTGGTCAACGATCTAACCAATAGTCAATCTGTATCCAAGCTGTCTAGTGACCGAACGTACTCTTCAGAAATTTAGCCCACGCCCCATCACCTGTCATTTCCAATGTGACAGGTATCTCATGATACGATTGGTCAGAGATAACAGGGACTATATTGAACAGTTAAGATACAAAACGTCCTATTCGGGAACTTTGATGACGCCCATCCCATGACCCTTTGTCTTATGTATGTGCAAGGAATAGCATTGTACAATATGTATGCATGTATGTTCGTATATTTTGTGCATTAAATCTAGATGAACCAAAGCGACAAACTGAATCTGTTCTATGTAAGTCACAGACTAGCTTATTAGTACTTTCCTTAAAATATTCAGTATACACAAGCAATGTATCAGCGAAAACGCTTCTTTCATAGATTATTAGGCATGTGCGTAAATTCGTCTTTACTGCCATTGACATAGATGTTTTGAACAATTTGATCTCTCACAATGATATGAGAGGGACATCATTTGCTTTAAGTGTGTCTTACATACAATGAAACGGACTGGCAAACGTCGAGACATCAAATGCAGATGGTCAAGCTGTGGTGTGTTTTTATGCGTTGACTGTTTAGAGGCCTACCATAAAGACTTCTTCCAAGGACGATAACGTTTTAATAATGGTACCGTATACCATTCTTGTCAGTTGTTGGGCACAATGTGTGAAGCCCACGCGATACTGCTGGAATATAGCTAAAATCGCCGTAAAACTAAATTCACTCATTCTCTTCAATTGTTGCATTTCAGTCGTTATTCTTTTACATTTTCAAAATACTAAGACGTGCGTTCACCATGTGAGAACGAATACACTCATCATGGTGTCTGTCTACTCCCATATGTCTTTCTTTCATACAGCATTACAGTAACTGATGTTATGTTTACAATGCACAAATTGGTGCATGATAGTTGATACAGCCGAAACACAACATAGTCATTGGTCAACGATAAAGCCAATAATCAATCTCTACCCTATCACTTTGAGTGTCCAAACGTGCTCTTCAGAAATTTAGGCCACGCCCCATCACCTTGCCCTTCCTATGTGACAGGTTCTCACGATACGATTGGTCAAAGTATCAGCCAATATAATGAGTGAGATAACTTTATTCGGAAAACTTTATCCCATCGCATGATGGGAAGCTTTGTTTAACGTTGAGTGATGATAAATGTGTCATGCAATATGTATGTGTATGAATGATGATGTATGTTTGCAGCGTTAAGTTAAGATGAACAAAGTGACAAACTATAAATCTCTATATGTTCCATGTTACTTACACACCTATTGATACTTTCCTTGAAAGAGTCAGTAAGCACGAGCAATGGATTGGCAAAAAATATAGACGATTATAATGCAAGCTCCTCTCTTTTTAAACTCTATTATAAATAATATATTATAATTCAGTCCATACGATGAGAGAGACAGGAGGAATTTGTATATTTGTTCATCTCGTACGTACAAAGACCGCGTAGGTGTTGATAAAAATACAGCACACACTGGCAAAGGGGTATGAGAGACACAGGTAATAAATTACATGAAATGCTGTAATATATGTATTCACATCGGCCTCCTTCCCATTTACATCTTTACGACACAATTAAATCATCAGGACTTGTTTGTGAGACTAGACAGTTTCCTGTCATATCCGAGACCTGCCAGGGAAATCAGGCATGATTAGCACTAATTAGCCACGTCACAGCAATCAGGCAGTCAACGAGAGGTGCCAGGCGTTGGGCAGTGGAGCGGCTCCAGGGCTTAATGAGTTATAGATAAACAAAATATCCGCGTACATATAATTGTTTGTAGTAGTAGCTGCTAATATTGCCTTTACATGTGGAGGTTTTTTTATGTCGACTCTCACCACCCGCCCCAATTTATTAAGGCCCACCCAATAATTAATCAACCAAGAAACAGTGTCCAGACTTCATACACATTAGCTCGCTTTCCAGAGAAAAAAACCCAAGTGCTAATCTAAGATTACAGACAATCTGCTATTACAACAATGTACCCAAAACACATACAAGTAATAACTCCAACAGTACATAAACAGGACTATCATTACACATACTGAACCCAAGTAGCACTTCGGCCTCACAGTCACTGGATGCCGTGATTCAAACTCATCCAGTCTTTACAAACCTGCAAGGTGCGGACAAAACAGGCAGGAGCTAGGTCACAGGACTGTGTACTGTAAAGTCGGATCCGGATATATGTATAGAAAGATCTACCCATACCTCACAAATGTACATTTAGATGGAAGATGTATCAGGACAATGGACGTAGCATAGCTATGCGCCGGAAACATTCGCACTAACAAGGGTGGAAACCTGCAAAAATTACGTGCCGGTCATATTACACAACTGGAACATGAAATGTTACACTGACAATTATCTTACCTCACACGTAATTGTCTCTATCTGACTGGTTGAGCGTTCTTCTGTCATTTTCAATGTACCTCACTTACAAGCGAATGACATTTCTCTATACGCCACTGGCAATGTCGAACTCTCTTGGTACTTCGCGGTACTAATACTTTTTTAACCTCGAATAACATTGATTCATGTATTATGTACTAACATTATCGATGTTTTGAGAATGTAAACCGATGGAAAGGAGGAAACTCGAAATCTATTTTTCTTGTTAGCAAACTCAAGCAATGACTTCAACATTATTTGTACCCGAGACTGAAACAATTCCTGAAACAATTAACACCAGGTGTTGGGTAAGATAAATGCATTTTTCACTGGTCCCTCGGGGCCCATGAGTTGATGTACTTACGATGTTTGTTTTTGTTCTCCGGGCTCAGGGAACATTAACAAACATCGAGGCTACATCAACCCATGTCCTCCTTGTGAACAACTTACATTGTATATATGTCCTCTGAAACCTAATCCATATCACGACTAAAATAAAACTGAATACCTCAGAAAACTGAAAGTTCAAAGGTTCAAAGTTTGTTTATTGCATGAAAGACCATTGGCCTATATACAAACCATAGATACCATAGAAACATGGATATTAACAATCAGTGTGCATGTAGAATAATCATACAACAGAATGTCTTAGTTTCAGTGCGTGATGTACATATAATGCTAGATCAGACAAAATTGCTTCATTTTTGGTAGCCATGAGATTAGCGAAAACGGTATAACTGACATGTTTCGGACAATAATGTTCGCCAAGATATTTACTTCGCAGTAACTTAAAATTTGGGCAGAAAATCATGAAATGGAGCTCATCTTCAATTCCAGAACCACACAAAGGGCATAATCGTAAAGACCTTCCTGTATCACGTTTTCTACCTTCATTGATCATTAGACTTGTAAGACCCAGCCTAAATCGAACAGATGCGTTTCTAATGTTTTTACCTTGAAGACGAGATAGATATTTTTCAGGTTCTAAAGTATCTTCAAAATAGACATAGTTGGCATAACGTGAACTGTCTCTTGATGTAGATACCCAATCTTGCCTGAAGTTATCAATCAAACGTTGTCGAAAATCGGTGATGAACGTATCACCATTTTCCAGAGATTGTGAGAGCCATACATATCCAAAACCACGAGAGAAGAGTAACATACGGATGTGACTTTTGCCAAGATTATCAAAATGCAATGGCATGTTGTAAGCAAGTTTAGGGAGGCGATGTGCATACATTCTTAATCAGAATCGAATACACTTTCGGCTAGTAATAGTCTAGTATATAATACATGGTAGAGCTAGTATTATGCCTATGAAATGTTTTCAAGTACTCGATAAAAGATTGATCATCAGGTTTACTCGCATCACCACACACATTCCACGACAAGATTGACAATGTGTTGTCCATTTCACCGGTGATAGAGTTTTCATGACCCCATTCAAATTCTCCTGTTTGAGTTGCTTTTACTGGATTGTCTGGTGGCTCTCGATGATCGCGTCCCCTTTCATGTCGATGTATTCGGGGTTCTGTTCCCATCTGTGCGTGGCATTGTGACAAGCCTGCCACTCTTGAAGTACCCAAAACAAGCCTTGTTCCTTGGCTTCAAGGAGTTTTTGACGCTGTCTCGTAGTGAGGTCATTAGATATGCCATACCCGCCTTCCTTCATCGTTGGTCGAGCTTTTAGTGCTTCGATCTTGTCGTCTGATTCTCTGTACTTGGCAATAAGGGGTCTCGGTTTGCTAGCATTTGAACGCTTAGTACCGAGACGATGAGCACGAACAATATCACTACGTGGCCAAGTCTTGTCACGAACATGATCATTCAGGATGGAAATAAAACTATCATTGAAATGAACATTTGTTTCACCAGGTTCCTCGGCTATGCCATATAGTATTAAATTGTCTCTCCTCCTGAAAGTCTCTAGTTTATCCAACTCATCGTTGAACCATGTCACCTGGTCCTGCACCAAATCAGTTTTACCAGTGAGCGAGTCAATATCAGCATTCACCACCCCAATATTTTGGTGCATGTTCGTCAATTCGGATTTCAATTCTGCCATTTGTGATTCCAAGTTACCACATTTGCTATGTAAGTTCTTTACTTCGGTAGTTAATTTCCATAAATAATGGGTATTAATGGGTAACAACTCAGTTTGAAATGTTGACTCTTTCGGCAGATACACAGAAAAACCCTTTGCCTGAATGCAGTTACCTAGACATGTTCATGCTCCGGCAATGAAGGCGAAGACTACAGCACAAAGAAGGAGAGTAAAATGAACGTCAGAACCTCTGACCTCTTGCCGCGTGTCCCTTGGATTTGTAAAAAGACGGATCCGAGCACAATGCATCTCAGTAGATATCGTTTTTTAACTAACTGAGAACACTAAAGGTTGTTTCAACCCAGTCAGTGTCTGATCGTCTCATTATTCCCAGTATTTCCACATTATTTGCGCAGATGACCCACAGCCCACCATCAGAAGGTAAATTAACATACAGGGGGTATTTTTGCCAGATGCATTCTACCCTAATGAGTATGATGTCAACAATGAGATTTCCGAGAAACATCAGTCAGCCTACAAAGTGGGCTAGACCACCCAAAATGGACTTACCGAAGTTACTGATGACAAACATTATCCCTGGACAGAGACAATGGTGCATCTCTGACTGGATTACTAGATCTGTCTAGAGCATTCGAGACTGTCTACCACAGCATTCTCACCACATGTCTTCACTCACAGTTAGACATAAATAACGATTAAACAATGGGTTTCTTTTGTCTTCTTTTAGTCATTACATATAAGAGACCTGTGGTTAGTCTTAAGCGGAATACCAAATACATCTTTAAAACTTGTGGTTTATAAATACCGAGCGAGCTGCCCAAAGATGGTCTGCCTCTCTCTCGTCTGCCAACGACACCATGGACAAGGTATAACGCTGTCGCCAGAGCACTGCAGCAATCCGGAATTGACGTAATATGAGGAAGCATTCCCAGCTTGTTGTATATAGCAAGTTCGTCATTTTGTTGATTTCTATACGTCAACAAAGACATGCCAAATTGTTGCATTGCCGTCAATTGCTGCCAGTGGTCGTGTCATGGTGTCACCATGCACAGATTTCCACTTTTGCACACAGCGTTCGAGATAATCGCCGGCGAACCTATCGTGTCCCTAAGTAAATTTTCTGTCATTTTTTTTTCAAAATAATCTTTCCCATATCTTTTTATTCACGTTCGAGAACCATCCATGATTCATCATGTTACGATAACTAACAGTTCTTCCTGGTATTTCAGAGCTTCGCGAAGAGGAATGGCAAAACCAGTCTTTACTTAAATACAGATTTCCGTAGTTTAACTTGTTTTAACTAGTTTGACTTCTACATTCTGGGCCTACAGATTTGATTCAGATCCAGTAGCTTTTAAAGTTTGCATGTGGCAGCAGGCCCTGACGGCCAACTTGTAAATTGAAATATCGCGTGATAAATGGGAATAGGATGGCTCGACACCTACCTCGCTTTCACGACAGAACAAGATTTCATTGTTAAAAAATCAAAACTACTTTAATACTGGTTGTATTAAATGATTGATGACCCAAAGGATGCCAACAATTGTATTTAACTAAAATATCATCTTGCCTCTACATAGGCATGCTCTCTCTGCAAAAGCGTTGGTACAAATTAGGATGGGGATGGCCAACAATCCTATTCAACCTACTGTGCCACCCTTCAGCGTGGTAAGTGGTGCATGGACCCACCGTCTCGTAATGGTACCACGCCATTCTTGACAATTGACACCTCCGCCCACTGCTCAGTTACACAATCAGCACACCTTAAGTCAGAACGATGTGGTGGCGCGTTGTTCGGGGATTCAAACAAAACGTCCTCAACTGAATCGATGGGAACATGCGGCAGAGCTAAAGCTCTCTTGGCGAATCTGTGTGCAACGACGTTGTTGTAGTAAGTCTCCCGTACGCCAACTGCCTTGACCTTCCTCAATGTGAGCGCCCTGAAAATAACAGGACTTTATCTCAGCGTTTGCGAATACGGATTTAACACTGTTTCATGAGTTTATAGTCCAAGAAAACTATAAATAGCGACTGGTTTGGCAGCAGCTCATCTCTCACTGTGTGGAAAAGTCTGTTGCATGTATTGTCTGTCCTTGTCAACGCACAGAGCATATACTAGGGGAAACGTTGTAGTGTTGACGTGGCTTTGGATGATGTAAATCTGGTTGAAGATGTCGGGCAGGACCGGAAAGGTTCCATCGTCATGTTGGATGATGATGTCACTTGTTTGCCAGGACGATCATCGTGTCTCTGTCAACATCATCTTTATGAATGAGTTTCTCACCACAGGAAGTATGGCGCCATATTCCTTCACGACGTAGTTGTGGTACAAGAGTCACACACCCCTCTCCCTATCTCTCTCTCTCTATCTCTCTCTATCTCTCTCTATCTCTTTCTCTCTGTGTCAGTCTGTCTCATGGCAGAATGGCATACATGCCTTAGAGTTTCATGTAATAAGTGTGGTATAGGTTTAGAAATCACGTCACACATGGCAGAATGATATACATGAATTAGGATTTTATATAGTAAATGTGGCATAGTGGTAGAAATCAAGCTACATATGGAAGAAGAGTATACATAGATAACGGTTTTATTGAATAACTGTTGTATAGTGGTAGAAATCAAGCTACACATGCAAGAATAGTATCTATGTATTTTATTTTAATGTAATATCTATAGAACAGTGGCAGATGTCTCGCTACACATGGAATTAGCGGATACATGTATTTTATCTTCACGTTTTAACTGCAGAATAGTAGTAGAAGTCACGCCACACTTAGCATAACGGTATACATATCTTAGTGTTTCAATGAAGAATTCTGGTATGGTGAAAGAAGTCATGCCAAACATGGCGGAATGCTATACATAGAAAACGGTTTAATGAAATAATTGTGGTATAGTAGTAGAAATCAGGTTACACATGGTAGAATGGTATCCATGTATTGTATTTCTATGTAATAACTGTAGAAAAGTGGGAGATGACTCGCTACACATGGAAGAATCGTATAAATGCATTTTATGTTCACGTTTTAACTTCAGAATAGTAGTACAAATCACGCCACACTTAGCAAAACGGTGCACGTCTTAGTGTTTTATGGAATAACTGTGGTATACTGAAATTAGTCACGCCACACGTGTCAAAATGGTATACATTATTTTATGTAATAACTGTGGTAACGTGGTAGATTTCAAGCAACACATGGTAGAATGGAATCCATGTATTGTATTTCTATGTAATAACTGTAGAAAAGTGGCAGATGTCTCGATACACATGGAAGAATTGTATACATGTATTTCATTTTCACGTTTTAACTGTAGAATAGCAGTAGAACTCACGCCACACTTAGCAGAATGATATACATATCTTAGTGTTTCATGGAATAACTATGGCATGCTGAAAAGTAGTCAAGCCAAATATGCCAGAATTGTATACATGGGTTGTATTTCTATGTAATAACTGTAGAAAAGTGGGAGATGACTCGCTACACATGGAAGAATCGTATAAATGCATTTTATGTTCACGTTTTAACTGCAGAATAGTTGTAAAAATCACGCCACACTTAGCAGAATGGTACACATATCTTAGTGTTTCGTGGAATAAGTGTGGTACACAGAACGAAGTCATGTAAACATGGTAGAATAGTATGCATAGATAAATGTTTCATGTAATAACTGTGGTATAGTGGTATAAATCAACTTACACATGGTAGAATGGTATCCATGCATCGTTTTTCCACGTAATGACTGCAGAACAGTGGCAGATGTCTCGCTATACATGGAAGAATCGTATACATGTATTTTATTTTCACGTTTTAACTGCAGAATAGTAGTAGAAGTCACGCCACACTTAGCAGAACGGTACACATGTCTTAATGTTTCATGGAATAACTGTGGTATACTGAAAGTAGTCATACTAAACACGGCGGAATGGTATGCATCAATAACAGTTTTATTTAATAACTATGGTATAATGGTAGAAATAATGTTACTCATAATAGAATGATATCTATGTATTGTATTTCTATGTAATAACTGTGGAACAGTGGCAGATGTCTCGCTACACATGGAAGAATCGTATACGTGTATTTTATTTTCACGTTTTAACTTCAGAATAGTAGTACAAATCACGCCACACTTAGCAAAACGGTACACATGTCATAGTGTTTCATGGAATAACTGTGGTATACTGAAATTTGTCACGCCACACATGTCAAAATGGTATACATTATTCATGGTTTTGTGTAATAACTGTGGCAACGTGGTAGATTTCAAGCAACACATGTTAGAATGATATCTATGTAGTGTTTTTCTATGTAATAACTGTAGAAAAATGTCATATATCTCGCTACACATAGAAGAATTGTATACATGCATTTTATTTTCACGTTTTAACTGCAGAATAGTTGTAGAAATCACGCCACACTTAGCAGAATGGTACACGTGTCTTAATATTTCATGGAATAACTGTGGTATACTGAAAGAAGTCATACTAAACATGGCGGAATGGTATACATAAAAAAGAGTTTTATGTAATAACTGTGGTATAGTGGTAGAAATAATGTTACAGATAATAGAATGGTATCCATGTATTGTATTTCTATGAAATAACTGTAGAACAGTGGCAGATGTCTCGCTACACATGGAAAAATTGTATACGTGTCTTCTATTTTCACGTTTTAACTGCAGAATAGTTGTAGAAATCAGGCCACACATGACAGAACGGTATACATATCTTAGTGTTTCATGGAATAACTATAGCATGCTGAAAAGTAGTCAAGCCAAATATGCCAGAATTGTATACATGGGTTGTATTTCTATGTAATAACTGTAGAAAAGTGGGAGATGACTCGCTACACATGGAAGAATCGTATAAATGCATTTTATGTTCACGTTTTAACTGCAGAATAGTAGTACAAATCACGCCACACTTAGCAAAACGGTACACATGTCTTAGTGTTTCATGGAATAACTGTGGTATACTGTAATTTGTCACGCCACACATGTCAAAATGGTATACATTATTTATGGTTTTGTGTAATAACCGTGGAAACGTGGTAGAAATCAAGCTACACATGTTAGAATGATATCTATGTATTGTATTTCTATGTAATAACTGTAGCAAAATGCCATATGTCTCGCTGCACATGGAATAATCGTATACATGCATTTTATTTTCACGTTTTAACTGCAGAATAGTAGTAGAAGTCACGCCACACTTAGCAGAAAGGTACACATGTCTTAATGTTTCATGGAATAACTGTGGTATACTGAAAGAAGTCATACTAAACATGGCGGAATGGTATACATAAATAACAGTTTTATGTAAAAGTTGTGGCATAGTGGTAGAAATAATGTTACACATAATAGAATGGTATCCATGTATTGTATTTCTATGTAATAACTGTAGAACAGTGGCAGATGTCTCGCTAAATATGGAAGAATGGTGTACGTGTCTTTTATTTTCACGTTTTAACTGCAGAATAGTGGTAGAAATCAGGCCACACTTAGCACAACGGTATACATATCTTAGTGTTTTATGGAATAACTATGGCATACCGAAAGTAGTCTAGCCAAATATGCCAGAATTGTATACATGGGTTGTATTTCTATGTAATAACTGTAGAAAAGTGGGAGATGACTCGCTACACATGGAAGAATCGTATAAATGCATTTTATGTTCACGTTTTAACTTCAGAATAGTAGTACAAATCACGCCACACTTAGCAAAACGGTGCACGTCTTAGTGTTTTATGGAATAACTGTGGTATACTGAAATTTGTCACGCTACACATGTCAAAATGGTATACATTATTTATGGTTTTATGTAATAACTGTGGTAACGTGGTAGATTTCAAGCAACACATGGTAGAATGGAATCCAGGTATTTTATTTCTATGTAATAACTGTAGAACAGTGGCAGATGTCTCGATACACATGGAAAAATTGTACACACATATTTTATGTTCACGTTTCAACTGCAGAAGAGTAGTAGAAATCACGCCACACTTAGCAAAATGGTACACATGTCTTAGTGTTTCATGGAATAACTGTGGTATACTGAAATTTGTCACGCCACACATGTCAAAATGGTATACATTATTCATGGTTTTGTGTAATAACTGTGGCAACGTGGTAGATTTCAAGCAACACATGTTAGAATGATATCTATGTATTGTATTTCTATGTAATAACTGTAGAAAAATGTCATATGTCTCGCTACACATAGAAGAACTGTATACATGCATTTTATTTTCACGTTTTAACTGCAGAATAGTTGTAGAAATCACGCCACACTTAGCAGAATGGTACACGTGTCTTAATATTTCATGGAATAACTGTGGTATACTGAAAGAAGTCATACTAAACATGGCGGAATGGTATACATAAATAAGAGTTTTTTGTAATAACTGTGGTATAGTGGTAGAAATAATGTTACACATAATAGAATGGTATCCATGTATTGTATTTCTATGAAATAACTGTAGAACAGTGGCAGATGTCTCGCTACACATGGAAAAATTGTATACGTGTCTTCTATTTTCACGTTTTAACTGCAGAATAGTTGTAGAAATCAGGCCACACATGACAGAACGGTATACATATCTTAGTGTTTCATGGAATAACTATAGCATACTGAAAAGTAGTCAAGCCAAATATGCCAGAATTGTATACATGGGTTGTATTTCTATGTAATAACTGTAGAAAAGTGGGAGATGACTCGCTACACATGGAAGAATCGTATAAATGCATTTTATGTTCACGTTTTAACTTCAGAATAGTAGTACAAATCACGCCACACTTAGCAAAACGGTACACGTCTTAGTGTTTCATGGAATAACTGTGGTATACTGAAATTTGTCACGCTACACATGTCAAAATGGTATACATTATTCATGGTTTTGTGTAATAACCGTGGTAACGTGGTAGAAATCAAGTTACACATGTTAGAATGATATCTATGTATTGTATTTCTATGTAATAACTGTGGGAAAATGTCATATGTCTCGCTACACATGGAATAATCGTATACATGCATTTTATTTTCACGTTTTAACTGCAGAATAGTAGTAGAAGTCACGCCACACTTAGCAGAAAGGTACACCTGTCTTAATGTTTCATGGAATAACTGTGGTATACAGAAAGGAGTCATACTAAACATGGTGGAATGGTATACATAAATAACAGTTTTATGTAATAGCTGTGGCATAGTGGTAGATATAATGTTGCACATAATAGAATGGTATCCATGTATTGTATTTCTATGTAATAACTGTAGAACAGTGGCAGATGTCTCGCTAAATATGGAAGAATGGTATACGTGTCTTTTATTTTCACGTTTTAACTGCAGAATAGTGGTAGAAATCAGGCCACACTTAGCACAACGGTATACATATCTTAGTGTTTTATGGAATAACTATGGCATACTGAAAGTAGTCTAGCCAAATATGCCAGAATTGTATACATGGGTTGTATTTCTATGTAATAACTGTAGAAAAGTGGGAGATGACTCGCTACACATGGAAGAATCGTATAAATGCATTTTATGTTCACGTTTTAACTTCAGAATAGTAGTACAAATCACGCCACACTTAGCAAAACGGTACACATGTCTTAGTGTTTCATGGAATAACTGTGGTATACTGAAATTTGTCACGCCACACATGTCAAAATGGTATACATTATTTATGGTTTTGTGTAATAACCGTGGAAACGTGGTAGAAATCAAGTTACACATGTTAGAATGATATCTATGTATTGTATTTCTATGTAATAACTGTGACAAAATGTCATGTGTCTCGCAACACATGGAATAATCGTATACATGCATTTTATTTTCACGTTTTAACTGCAGAATAGTTGTAGAAATCACGCCACACTTAGCAGAATGGTACACGTGTCTTAATATTTCATGGAATAACTGTGGTATACTGAAAGAAGTCATACTAAACATGGCGGAATGGTATACATAAAAAAGAGTTTTATGTAATAACTGTGGTATAGTGGTAGAAATAATGTTACAGATAATAGAATGGTATCCATGTATTGTATTTCTATGAAATAACTGTAGAACAGTGGCAGATGTCTCGCTACACATGGAAAAATTGTATACGTGTCTTCTATTTTCACGTTTTAACTGCAGAATAGTTGTAGAAATCAGGCCACACATGACAGAACGGTATACATATCTTAGTGTTTCATGGAATAACTATAGCATGCTGAAAAGTAGTCAAGCCAAATATGCCAGAATTGTATACATGGGTTGTATTTCTATGTAATAACTGTAGAAAAGTGGGAGATGACTCGCTACACATGGAAGAATCGTATAAATGCATTTTATGTTCACGTTTTAACTGCAGAATAGTAGTACAAATCACGCCACACTTAGCAAAACGGTACACATGTCTTAGTGTTTCATGGAATAACTGTGGTATACTGTAATTTGTCACGCCACACATGTCAAAATGGTATACATTATTTATGGTTTTGTGTAATAACCGTGGAAACGTGGTAGAAATCAAGTTACACATGTTAGAATGATATCTATGTATTGTATTTCTATGTAATAACTGTAGCAAAATGCCATATGTCTCGCTGCACATGGAATAATCGTATACATGCATTTTATTTTCACGTTTTAACTGCAGAATAGTAGTAGAAGTCACGCCACACTTAGCAGAAAGGTACACATGTCTTAATGTTTCATGGAATAACTGTGGTATACAGAAAGAAGTCATACTAAACATGGCGGAATGGTATACATAAATAACAGTTTTATGTAAAAGTTGTGGCATAGTGGTAGAAATAATGTTACACATAATAGAATGGTATCCATGTATTGTATTTCTATGTAATAACTGTAGAACAGTGGCAGATGTCTCGCTAAATATGGAAGAATGGTGTACGTGTCTTTTATTTTCACGTTTTAACTGCAGAATAGTGGTAGAAATCAGGCCACACTTAGCACAACGGTATACATATCTTAGTGTTTTATGGAATAACTATGGCATACCGAAAGTAGTCTAGCCAAATATGCCAGAATTGTATACATGGGTTGTATTTCTATGTAATAACTGTAGAAAAGTGGGAGATGACTCGCTACACATGGAAGAATCGTATAAATGCATTTTATGTTCACGTTTTAACTTCAGAATAGTAGTACAAATCACGCCACACTTAGCAAAACGGTGCACGTCTTAGTGTTTTATGGAATAACTGTGGTATACTGAAATTAGTCACGCCACACATGTCAAAATGGTATACATTATTTATGGTTTTATGTAATTACTGTGGTGTCGTGGTAGATTTCAAGCAACATATGGTAGAATGGTATCCATGTATTGTATTTCTATGTAATAACTGTAGAAAAGTGGCAGATGTCTCGATACACATGGAAAAATTGTACACATATATTTTATGTTCACGTTTTAACTGCAGAATAGTAGTAGAAATCACGCCACACTTAGCAAAACGGTACACATGTCATAGTGTTTCATGGAATAACTGTGGTATACTGAAATTTGTCACGCCACACATGTCAAAATGGTATACATTATTCATGGTTTTGTGTAATAACTGTGGTAACGTGGTAGATTTCAAGCAACACATGTTAGAATGATATCTATGTATTGCATTTCTATGTAATAACTGTAGAAAAATGTCATATGTCTCGCTACACATAGAAGAATTGTATACATGCATTTTATTTTCACGTTTTAACTGCAGAATAGTAGTAGAAGTCACGCCACACTTAGCAGAAAGGTACACCTGTCTTAATGTTTCATGGAATAACTGTGGTATACAGAAAGAAGTCATACTAAACATGGCGGAATGGTATACATAAATAACAGTTTTATGTAATAGCTGTGGCATAGTGGTAGATATAATGTTACACATAATAGAATGGTATCCATGTATTGTATTTCTATGTAATAACTGTAGAACAGTGGCAGATGTCTCGCTAAATATGGAAGAATGGTATACGTGTCTTTTATTTTCACGTTTTAACTGCAGAATAGTAGTAGAAATCAGGCCACACTTAGCACAACGGTATACATATCTTAGTGTTTTATGGAATAACTATGGCATACTGAAAGTAGTCTAGCCAAATATGCCAGAATTGTATACATGGGTTGTATTTCTATGTAATAACTGTAGAAAAGTGGGAGATGACTCGCTACACATGGAAGAATCGTATAAATGCATTTTATGTTCACGTTTTAACTTCAGAATAGTAGTACAAATCACGCCACACTTAGCAAAACGGTGCACGTCTTAGTGTTTTATGGAATAACTGTGGTATACTGAAATTAGTCACGCCACACATGTCAAAATGGTATACATTATTTATGGTTTTATGTAATAACTGTGGTAACGTGGTAGATTTCAAGCAACACATGTTAGAATGATATCTATGTATTGTATTTCTATGTAGTAACTGTAGAAAAATGTCATATGACACGCTACACATGGAAGAATCGTATAAATGCATTTTATGTTCACGTTTTAACTGCAGAATAGTTGTAGAAATCACGCCACACTTAGCAGAATGGTACACGTGTCTTAATATTTCATGGAATAACTGTGGTATACTGAAAGAAGTCATACTAGACATGGCGGAATGGTATACATAAATAAGAGTTTTATGTAATAACTGTGGTATAGTGGTAGAAATAATGTTACAGATAATAGAATGGTATCCATGTATTGTATTTCTATGAAATAACTGTAGAACAGTGGCAGATGTCTCGCTACACATGGAAAAATTGTATACGTGTCTTCTATTTTCACGTTTTAACTGCAGAATAGTTGTAGAAATCAGGCCACACATGACAGAACGGTATACATATCTTAGTGTTTCATGGAATAACTATAGCATGCTGAAAAGTAGTCAAGCCAAATATGCCAGAATTGTATACATGGGTTGTATTTCTATGTAATAACTGTAGAAAAGTGGGAGATGACTCGCTACACATGGAAGAATCGTATAAATGCATTTTATGTTCACGTTTTAGCTTCAGAATAGTAGTACAAATCACGCCACACTTAGCAAAACGGTACACATGTCTTAGTGTTTCATGGAATAACTGTGGTATACTGAAATTTGTCACGCCACACATGTCAAAATGGTATACATTATTTATGGTTTTGTGTAATAACCGTGGAAACGTGGTAGAAATCAAGTTACACATGTTAGAATGATATCTATGTATTGTATTTCTATGTAATAACTGTGGCAAAATGTCATATGTCTCGCTACACATGGAATAATCGTATACATGCATTTTATTTTCACGTTTTAACTGCAGAATAGTAGTAGAAGTCACGCCACACTTAGCAGAAAGGTACACATGTCTTAATGTTTCATGGAATAACTGTGGTATACAGAAAGAAGTCATACTAAACATGGCGGAATGGTATACATAAATAACAGTTTTATGTAATAGCTGTGGCATAGTGGTAGATATAATGTTACACATAATAGAATGGTATCCATGTATTGTATTTCTATGTAATAACTGTAGAACAGTGGCAGATGTCTCGCTAAATATGAAGAATGGTATACGTGTCTTTTATTTTTACGTTTTAACTGCAGAATAGTAGTAGAAATAACGCCACACTTAGCAGAACGGTATACATATCTTAGTGTTTCATGGAATAACTATGGTACACTGAAAGTAGTCAAGCCAAATATGCCAGAATTGTATACATGGGTTGTATTTCTATGTAATAACTGTAGAACAGTGGCAGATGTCTCGCTAAATATGGAAGAATGATATACGTGTCTTCTATTTTCACGTTTGAACTGCAGAATAGTTGTAGAAGTCACGCTACACTTAGCAGAACGGTACACATGTCTCAATGTTTCATGGAATAACTGTGGTATACTGAAAGAAGTCATACTAAACATGGCGGAATGGTATACATAAATAACAGTTTTATGTAATAACTATGGTATAATGGTAGAAATAATGTTACTCATAATAGAATGGTATCCATGTATTGTATTTATATGTAGTAACAGTAGAACAGTGGCAGATGTCTCGCTACACATGGAAGAATCGTATACGTGTATTTTATTTTCACGTTTTAACTGCAGAATAGTTGTAGAAATCACGCCACACTTAGCAGAACGGTATACATATCTTAGTGTTTCATGGAATAACTATGGTACACTGAAAGTAGTCAAGCCAAATATGCCAGAATTGTATACATGGGTTGTATTTCTATGTAATAACTGTAGAAAAGTGGGAGATGACTCGCTACACATGGAAGAATCGTATAAATGCATTTTATGTTCACGTTTTAACTTCAGAATAGTAGTACAATTCACGCCACACTTAGCAAAACGGTACACGTCTTAGTGTTTCATGGAATAACTGTGGCATACTGAAATTTGTCACGCCACACATGTCAAAATGGTATATATTATTCATAGTTTTGTGTAATAACTGTGTAAACGGTGTAGATGTCAAGCAGCACATGTTAGAATGATATCTATGTATTGTATTTCTATGTAGTAACTGTAGAAAAATGTCATATGACACGCTACACATGGAAGAATCGTATAAATGCATTTTATGTTCACGTTTTAACTGCAGAATAGTTGTAGAAATCACGCCACACTTAGCAGAATGGTACACGTGTCTTAATATTTCATGGAATAACTGTGGTATACTGAAAGAAGTCATACTAGACATGGCGGAATGGTATACATAAATAAGAGTTTTATGTAATAACTGTGGTATAGTGGTAAAAAATAATGTTACAGATAATAGAATGGTATCCATGTATTGTATTTCTATGAAATAACTGTAGAACAGTGGCAGATGTCTCGCTACACATGGAAAAATTGTATACGTGTCTTCTATTTTCACGTTTTAACTGCAGAATAGTTGTAGAAATCAGGCCACACATGACAGAACGGTATACATATCTTAGTGTTTCATGGAATAACTATAGCATGCTGAAAAGTAGTCAAGCCAAATATGCCAGAATTGTATACATGGGTTGTATTTCTATGTAATAACTGTAGAAAAGTGGGAGATGACTCGATACACATGGAAGAATCGTATAAATGCATTTTATGTTCACGTTTTAGCTTCAGAATAGTAGTACAAATCACGCCACACTTAGCAAAACGGTACACATGTCTTAGTGTTTCATGGAATAACTGTGGTATACTGAAATTTGTCACGCCACACATGTCAAAATGGTATACATTATTTATGGTTTTGTGTAATAACCGTGGAAACGTGGTAGAAATCAAGTTACACATGTTAGAATGATATCTATGTATTGTATTTCTATGTAATAACTGTGGCAAAATGTCATATGTCTCGCTACACATGGAATAATCGTATACATGCATTTTATTTTCACGTTTTAACTGCAGAATAGTAGTAGAAGTCACGCCACACTTAGCAGAAAGGTACACATGTCTTAATGTTTCATGGAATAACTGTGGTATACAGAAAGAAGTCATACTAAACATGGCGGAATGGTATACATAAATAACAGTTTTATGTAATAGCTGTGGCATAGTGGTAGATATAATGTTACACATAATAGAATGGTATCCATGTATTGTATTTCTATGTAATAACTGTAGAACAGTGGCAGATGTCTCGCTAAATATGAAGAATGGTATACGTGTCTTTTATTTTTACGTTTTAACTGCAGAATAGTAGTAGAAATAACGCCACACTTAGCAGAACGGTATACATATCTTAGTGTTTCATGGAATAACTATGGTACACTGAAAGTAGTCAAGCCAAATATGCCAGAATTGTATACATGGGTTGTATTTCTATGTAATAACTGTAGAACAGTGGCAGATGTCTCGCTAAATATGGAAGAATGATATACGTGTCTTCTATTTTCACGTTTGAACTGCAGAATAGTTGTAGAAGTCACGCTACACTTAGCAGAACGGTACACATGTCTCAATGTTTCATGGAATAACTGTGGTATACTGAAAGAAGTCATACTAAACATGGCGGAATGGTATACATAAATAACAGTTTTATGTAATAACTATGGTATAATGGTAGAAATAATGTTACTCATAATAGAATGGTATCCATGTATTGTATTTATATGTAGTAACAGTAGAACAGTGGCAGATGTCTCGCTACACATGGAAGAATCGTATACGTGTATTTTATTTTCACGTTTTAACTGCAGAATAGTTGTAGAAATCACGCCACACTTAGCAGAACGGTATACATATCTTAGTGTTTCATGGAATAACTATGGTACACTGAAAGTAGTCAAGCCAAATATGCCAGAATTGTATACATGGGTTGTATTTCTATGTAATAACTGTAGAAAAGTGGGAGATGACTCGCTACACATGGAAGAATCGTATAAATGCATTTTATGTTCACGTTTTAACTTCAGAATAGTAGTACAATTCACGCCACACTTAGCAAAACGGTACACGTCTTAGTGTTTTATGGAATAACTGTGGTATACTGAAATTAGTCACGCCACACATGTCAAAATGGTATACATTATTTATGGTTTTATGTAATAACTGTGGTAACGTGGTAGATTTCAAGCAACACATGGTAGAATGGTATCCATGTATTGTATTTCTATGTAATAACTGTAGAACAGTGGCAGATGTCTCGCTAAATATGGAAGAATGGTATACATGCATTTTATTTTCACGTTTTAACTGCAGAATAGTAGTAGAAATCAGGCCACACTTAGCACAACGGTATACATATCTTAGTGTTTTGTCGAATAAATGTGGCATACTGAAAGTAGTCTAGCCAAATATACCAGAATTGTATACATGGGTTGTATTTCTATGTAATAACTGTAGAAAAGTGGGAGATGACTCGATACACATGGAAGAATCGTATAAATGCATTTTATGTTCACGTTTTAACTGCAGAATAGTAGTACAAATCACGCCACACTTAGCAAACCGGTACACATGTCTTAGTGTTTCATGGAATAACTGTGGTATGCTGAAATTTGTCACGCCACACATGTCAAAATGGTATACATTATTCATGGTTTTGTGTAATAACTGTGGTAACGTGGTAGATTTCAAGCAACACATGTTAGAATGATATCTATGTATTGTATTTCTATGTAATAACTGTAGAAAAATGTCATATGTCTCGCTACACATAGAAGAATTGTATACATGCATTTTATTTTCACGTTTTAACTGCAGAATAGTTGTAGAAATCACGCCACACTTAGCAGAATGGTACACGTGTCTTAATATTTCATGGAATAACTGTGGTATACTGAAAGAAGTCATACTAAACATGGCGGAATGGTATACATAAATAAGAGTTTTATGTAATAACTGTGGTATAATGGTAGAAATAATGCTACAGATAATAGAATGGTATCCATGTATTGTATTTCTATGTAATAACTGTAGAACAGTGGCAGATGTCTCGCTAAATATGGAAGAATGATATACGTGTCTTCTATTTTCACGTTTGAACTGCAGAATAGTTGTAGAAGTCACGCTACACTTAGCAGAACGGTACACATGTCTCAATGTTTCATGGAATAACTGTGGTATACTGAAAGAAGTCATACTAAACATGGCGGAATGGTATACATAAATAACAGTTTTATGTAATAACTATGGTATAATGGTAGAAATAATGTTACTCATAATAGAATGGTATCCATGTATTGTATTTCTATGTAGTAACTGTAGAACAGTGGCAGATGTCTCGCTACACATGGAAGAATCGTATACGTGTATTTTATTTTCACGTTTTAACTGCAGAATAGTTGTAGAAATCACGCCACACTTAGCAGAACGGTATACATATCTTAGTGTTTCATGGAATAACTATGGTACACTGAAAGTAGTCAAGCCAAAAATGCCAGAATTGTATTCATGGGTTGTATTTCTATGTAATAACTGTAGAAAAGTGGGAGATGACTCGCTACACATGGAAGAATCGTATAAATGCATTTTATGTTCACGTTTTAACTTCAGAATGGTAGTACAAATCACGCCACACTTAGCAAAACGGTGCACGTCTTAGTGTTTTATGGAATAACTGTGGTATACTGAAATTAGTCACGCCACACATGTCAAAATGGTATACATTATTTATGGTTTTATGTAATAACTGTGGTAACGTGGTAGATATCAAGCAACACATGGTAGAATGGTATCCATGTATTGTATTTCTATGTAATAACTGTGGCAAAATGTCATATGTCTCGCTAAATATGGAAGAATGGTATACGTGTCTTTTATTTTCACGTTTTAACTGCAGAATAGTTGTAGAAATCACGCCACACTTAGCAAAACGATACACATGTCTTAGTGTTTCATGGAATAACTGTGGTATACTGAAATTTGTCACGCCACACATGTCAAAATGGTATACATTATTCATGGTTTTGTGTAATAACTGTGGTAACGTGGTAGATTTCAAGCAACACATGTTAGAATGATATCTATGTATTGTATTTCTATGTAATAACTGTAGAAAAATGAAACATGTCTCGCTACACATAGAAGAACTGTATACATGCATTTTATTTTCACGTTTTAACTGCAGAATAGTTGTAGAAATCACGCAGAATGGTACACGTGTCTAAATATTTCATGGAATAACTTTGGTATACTGAAAGAAGTCATACTAAACATGGCGGAATGGTATACATAAATAAGAGTTTTATGTAATAACTCTGGTATAGTGGTAGAAATAATGTTACAGATAATAGAATGGTATCCATGTATTGTATTTCTATGAAATAACTGTAGAACAGTGGCAGATGTCTCGCCACACATGGAAAAATTGTATACGTGTCTTATATTTTCACGTTTTAACTGCAGAATAGTTGTAGAAATCAGGTCACACATGACAGAACGGTATACATATCTTAGTGTTTCATGGAATAACTATGGCATTCTGAAAGTAGTCTAGGCAAATATGCCAGAATTGTATACATGGGTTGTATTTCTATGTAATAACTGTAGAAAAGTGGGAGATGACTCGCTACACATGGAAGAATCGTATAAATGCATTTTATGTTCACGTTTTAACTTCAGAATAGTAGTACAAATCACGCCACACTTAGCAAAACGGTGCACGTCTTAGTGTTTTATGGAATAACTGTGGTATACTGAAATTAGTCACGCCACACATGTCAAAATGGTATACATTATTTATGGTTTTATGCAATAACTGTGGTAACGTGGTTGATTTCAAGCAACACATGGTAGAATTGTATCCATGTATTGTATTTCTATGTAGTAACTGTAGAACAGTGGCAGATGTCTCGCTACACATGGAAGAATCGTATAAATGCATTTTATGTTCACGTTTTAACTTCAGAATAGTAGTACAAATCACGCCACACTTAGCAAAACGGTACACATGTCATACTGTTTCATGGAATAACTGTGGTATACTGAAATTTGTCACGCCACACATGTCAAAATGGTATACATTATTTATGGTTTTGTGTAATAACCGTGGTAACGTGGTAGAAATCAAGTTACACATGTTAGAATGATATCTATGTATTGTATTTCTATGTAATAACTGTGACAAAATGTCATGTGTCTCGCTACACATGGAATAATCGTATACATGCATTTTATTTTCACGTTTTAACTGCAGAATAGTAGTAGAAGTCACGCCACACTTAGCAGAAAGGTACACATGTCTTAATGTTTCATGGAATAACTGTGGTATACAGAAAGAAGTCATACTAAACATGGCGGAATGGTATACATAAATAACAGTTTTATGTAATAGCTGTGGCATAGTGGTAGATAAAATGTTACACATAATAGAATGGTATCCATGTATTGTATTTCTATGTAATAACTGTAGAACAGTGGCAGATGTCTCGCTAAATATGGAAGAATGGTACACGTGTCTATTATTTTCACGTTTTAACTGCAGAATAGTAGTAGAAATCAGGCCACACTTAGCACAACGGTATACATATCTTAGTGTTTCATGGAATAACTATGGCATACTGAAAGTAGTCTAGCCAAATATGCCAGAATTGTATACATGGGTTGTATTTCTATGTAATAACTGTAGAAAAGTGGGAGATGACTCGCTACACATGGAAGAATCGTATAAATGCATTTTATGTTCACGTTTTAACTGCAGAATAGTAGTACAAATCACGCCACACTTAGCAAAACGGTGCACGTCTTAGTGTTTTATGGAATAACTGTGGTATGCTGAAATTAGTCACGCCACACATGTCAAAATGGTATACATTATTCATGGTTTTGTGTAATAACTGTGGTAACGTGGTAGATTTCAAGCAACACATGTTAGAATGATATCTAGGTATTGTATTTCTATGTAATAACTGTAGAAAAATGTCATATGTCTCGCTACACATAGAAGAATTGTATACATGCATTTTATTTTCACGTTTTAACTGCAGAATAGTTGTAGAAATCACGCCACACTTAGCAGAATGGTACACGTGTCTTAATATTTCATGGAATAACTGTGGTATCCTGAAAGAAGTCATACTAAACATGGCGGAATGGTATACATAAATAAGAGTTTTATGTAATAACTGTGGTATAGTGGTAGAAATAATGTTACAGATAATAGAATGGTATCCATGTATTGTATTTCTATGAAATAACTGTAGAACAGTGGCAGATGTCTCGCTACACATGGAAAAATTGTATACGTGTCTTCTATTTTCACGTTTTAACTGCAGAATAGTTGTAGAAATCAGGCCACACATGACAGAACGGTATACATGTCTTAGTGTTTCATGGAATAACTATAGCATGCTGAAAAGTAGTCAAGCCAAATATGCCAGAATTGTATACATGGGTTGTATTTCTATGTAATAACTGTAGAAAAGTGGGAGATGACTCGCTACACATGGAAGAATCGTATAAATGCATTTTATGTTCACGTTTTAGCTTCAGAATAGTAGTACAAATCACACCACACTTAGCAAAACGGTACACATGTCTTAGTGTTTCATGGAATAACTGTGGTATACAGAAAGAAGTCATACTAAACATGGCGGAATGGTATACATAAATAACAGTTTTATGTAATAGCTGTGGCATAGTGGTAGATATAATGTTACACATAATAGAATGGTATCCATGTATTGTATTTCTATGTAATAACTGTAGAACAGTGGCAGATGTCTCGCTAAATATGAAGAATGGTATACGTGTCTTAGATTTTCACGTTTTAACTGCAGAATAGTAGTAGAAATAACGCATGGTAGAATGGTATCCATGTATTGTATTTCTATGTAATAACTGTAGAACAGTGGCAGATGTCTCGCTAAATATGGAAGAATGGTATACGTGTCTTTTATTTTCACGTTTTAACTGCAGAATAGTAGTAGAAATCAGGCCACACTTAGCACAACGGTATACATATCTCAGTGTTTTATCGAATAATTATGGCATACTGAAAGTAGTCTAGCCAAATATACCAGAATTGTATACATGGGTTGTATTTCTATGTAATAACTGTAGAAAAGTGGGAGATGACTCGATGCACATGGAAGAATCGTATAAATGCATTTTATGTTCACGTTTTAACTGCAGAATAGTAGTACAAATCACGCCACACTTAGCAAAACGGTACACATGTCTTAGTGTTTCATGGAATAACTGTGGTATACTGAAATTTGTCACGCCACACATGTCAAAATGGTATACATTATTCATGGTTTTGTGTAATAACTGTGGTAACGTGGTAGATTTCAAGCAACACATGTTAGAATGATATCTATGTATTGTATTTCTATGTAATAACTGTAGAAAAATGTCATATGTCTCGCTACACATAGAAGAATTGTATACATGCATTTTATTTTCACGTTTTAACTGCAGAATAGTTGTAGAAATCACGCAGAATGGTACACGTGTCTTAATATTTCATGGAGTAACTGTGGTATCCTGAAAGAAGTCATACTAAACAGCAGAAAGGTACACGTGTCTTAATGTTTCATGGAATAACGGTGGTATACTGAAAGAAGCCATACTAAACATGGGGTAATGGTATACATAAATAAGAGTTTTATGTAATAACTGTGGTATAGTGGTAGAAGTAATGTTACACATAATAGAATGGTATCCATGTATTGTATTTCTATGTAATAACTGTAGAACAGTGGCAGATGTCTCGCTACACATGGAAGAATTGTATACGTGTCTTTTATTTTCACGTTTTAACTGCAGAATAATTGTAGAAATCACCCCACACTTAGCAGAACGATCTACATATCTTAGTGTTTCATGGAATAAGTGTTTTATACTGACAGTAGTTAAACCAAATATGTCAGAATGGTATACATCATTAAGAGTTTCGTGTAATAACCGTGTTAAAGTGGTAGAAGTCAAGTTACACATGTTAGAATGATATCTATGTATTGTATTTCTATGTACTAACTGTAGCAAAATGTCATATGTCTCGCTACACATGGGATAATCGTATACATGCATTTTATTTTCACGTTTTAACTGCAGAATAGTAGTAGAAATCACGCCACACTTGGCAGAACGGTACACATGTCTTAATATTTCATGGAATGACTGTGGTGTACAGAAAGAAGTCATACTAAACATGGCGGAATGGTATACATAAATAATAGCTTTATGTAATAACTGTGGCATAGTGGTAGAAATAATGTTACACATAATAGAATGGTATCCATGTATTGTATTTCTATGTAATAACTGTAGAACAGTGGCAGATGTCTCGCTACACATGGAAGAATTGTATACGTGTCTTTCATTTTCATGTTTTAACTGCAGAAAAGTAGTAGAAATCACGCCACACTTAGCACCACGGTATACATATCTTAGTGTTTCATGGAGTAACTATGGCACACTGAACGTAGTCTAGCCAAATATGCCAGAATTGTATACATGGGTTGTATTTCTATGTAATAACTGTAGAAAAGTGGGAGATGTCTCGCTACACATGGAAGAATCGTATAAATGCATTTTATGTTCACGTTTTAACTTCAGAATAGTAGTAGAAATCACGCCACACTTAGCAAAACGGTACACATGTCTTAGTGTTTCATGGAATAACTGTGGTATACTGAAAGTAGTCAAACCAAATTTGTCAGAATGGTATACATCATTAAGGGTTTTGTGTAATAACTGTGGTTTAGTGGTAGAAATCAAGCTACACATGGTAGAATGGTATCCATGTATTGTATTTCTATGTAATAACTGTAGAACAGTGGCAGATGTCTCGATACACATGGAAAAATTGTACACATATATTTTATTTTCACGTTTTAACTGCAGAATAGTAGTAGAAGTCACGCCACACTTAGCAGAAAGGTACACATGTCTTAATGTTTCATGGAATAACTGTGGTATACAGAAAGAAGTCATACTAAACATGGCGGAATGGTATACATAAATAACAGTTTTATGTAATAACTGTGGCATAGTGGTAGATATAATGTTACACATAATAGAATGGTATCCATGTATTGTATTTCTATGAAATAACTGTAGAACAGTGGCAGATGTCTCGCTACACATGGACGAATCGTATACGTGTATTTTATTTTCACGTTTTAACTGCAGAATAGTTGTAGAAATAACGCCACACTTAGCAGAACGGTATACATATCTTAGTGTTTCATGGAATAACTATGGTACACTGAAATTAGTCAAGCCAAAAATGCCAGAATTGTATACATGGGTTGTATTTCTATGTAATAACTGTAGAAAAGTGGGAGATGACTCGCTACACATGGAAGAATCGTATAAATGCATTTTATGTTCACGTTTTAACTTCAGAATAGTAGTACAAATCACGCCACACTTAGCAAAACGGTACACGTCTTAGTGTTTTATGGAATAACTGTGGTATACTGAAATTAGTCACGCCACACATGTCAAAATGGTATACCTTATTCATGGTTTTGTGTAATAACTGTGGTAACGTGGTAGATTTCAAGGAACACATGTTAGAATGATATCTATGTATTGTATTTCTATGTAATAACTGTAGAAAAATGTCATATGTCTCTCTACACATAGAAGAATTGTATACATGCATTTTATTTTCACGTTTTAACTGCAGAATAGTTGTAGAAATCACGCCACACTTAGCAGAATGGTACACGTGTCTTAATATTTCATGGAATGACTGTGGTATACTGAAAGAAGTCATACTAAACATGGCGGAATGGTATACATAAATAAGAGTTTTATGTAATAACTGTGGTATAGTGGTAGATATAATGTTACACATAATAGAATGGTATCCATGTATTGTATTTCTATGTAATAACTGTAGAACAGTGGCAGATGTCTCGCTACACATGGAAGAATTGTGTACGTGTCTTTCATTTTCATGTTTTAACTGCAGAAAAGTAGTAGAAATCATGCCACACTTAGCACAACGGTATACATATCTTAGTGTTTCATGGAATAACTATGGCATACTGAAAGTGGTCTAGCCAAATATGCCAGAATTGTATACATGGGTTGTATTTCTATGTAATAACTGTAGAAAAGTGGGAGATGACTCGCTACACATGGAAGAATCGTATAAATGCATTTTATGTTCACGTTTTAACTTCAGAATAGTAGTAGAAATCACGCCACACTTAGCAAAACGGTACACATGTCTTAGTGTTTCATGGAATAACTGTGGTATACTGAAAGTAGTCAAACCAAATTTGTCAGAATGGTATACATCATTAAGGGTTTTGTGTAATAACTGTGGTTTAGTGGTAGAAATCAAGCTACACATGGTAGAATGGTATCCATGTATTGTATTTCTATGTAATAACTGTAGAACAGTGGCAGATGTCTCGATACACATGGAAAAATTGTACACATATATTTTATTTTCACGTTTTAACTGCAGAATAGTAGTAGAAGTCACGCCACACTTAGCAGAAAGGTACACATGTCTTAATGTTTCATGGAATAACTGTGGTATACAGAAAGAAGTCATACTAAACATGGCGGAATGGTATACATAAATAACAGTTTTATGTAATAACTGTGGCATAGTGGTAGATATAATGTTACACATAATAGAATGGTATCCATGTATTGTATTTCTATGAAATAACTGTAGAACAGTGGCAGATGTCTCGCTACACATGGACGAATCGTATACGTGTATTTTATTTTCACGTTTTAACTGCAGAATAGTTGTAGAAATAACGCCACACTTAGCAGAACGGTATACATATCTTAGTGTTTCATGGAATAACTATGGTACACTGAAATTAGTCAAGCCAAAAATGCCAGAATTGTATACATGGGTTGTATTTCTATGTAATAACTGTAGAAAAGTGGGAGATGACTCGCTACACATGGAAGAATCGTATAAATGCATTTTATGTTCACGTTTTAACTTCAGAATAGTAGTACAAATCACGCCACACTTAGCAAAACGGTACACGTCTTAGTGTTTTATGGAATAACTGTGGTATACTGAAATTAGTCACGCCACACATGTCAAAATGGTATACCTTATTCATGGTTTTGTGTAATAACTGTGGTAACGTGGTAGATTTCAAGGAACACATGTTAGAATGATATCTATGTATTGTATTTCTATGTAATAACTGTAGAAAAATGTCATATGTCTCTCTACACATAGAAGAATTGTATACATGCATTTTATTTTCACGTTTTAACTGCAGAATAGTTGTAGAAATCACGCCACACTTAGCAGAATGGTACACGTGTCTTAATATTTCATGGAATGACTGTGGTATACTGAAAGAAGTCATACTAAACATGGCGGAATGGTATACATAAATAAGAGTTTTATGTAATAACTGTGGTATAGTGGTAGATATAATGTTACACATAATAGAATGGTATCCATGTATTGTATTTCTATGTAATAACTGTAGAACAGTGGCAGATGTCTCGCTACACATGGAAGAATTGTGTACGTGTCTTTCATTTTCATGTTTTAACTGCAGAAAAGTAGTAGAAATCATGCCACACTTAGCACAACGGTATACATATCTTAGTGTTTCATGGAATAACTATGGCATACTGAAAGTGGTCTAGCCAAATATGCCAGAATTGTATACATGGGTTGTATTTCTATGTAATAACTGTAGAAAAGTGGGAGATGACTCGCTACACATGGAAGAATCGTATAAATGCATTTTATGTTCACTTTTTTACTGCAGAATAGTAGTAGAAATCACGCCACACTTAGCAAAACGGTACACATGTCTTAGTGTTTCATGGAATAACTGTGGTATACTGAAGGTAGTCAAACCAAATTTGTCAGAATGGTATACATCATTAAGGGTTTTATGTAATAACTGTGGTTTAGTGGTAGAAATCAAGTTACACATGTTAGAATGATATCTATGTATTGCATTTCTATGTAATAACTGTAGAAAAGTGGCAGATGTCTCGCTACACATGGAAGAATCGTATACATGTATTTTATTTTCACGTTTTTACTGCAGAATAGTAGTAGAAGTCACGCCACACATGGTAGAAGTAATCATGCCTTAGAGTTTCATGATATAAATGTAGTATAGTTGTCTAAGGCATACAAGGCAGAATGGTATACACGGATTAGAGTTTTATGTTAAAACTGTGGTATGGTGGTGGACGTGACGCCACACATGGCAGAATCGTATACATAGAGCAGAGTTTGATGGAATATCTGTGGTATAGTGGTAGAAATCAAGTTACACATGGCAGAATGGTATCCATTTATTGCATTTCTATGTGATAACTGTAGAAAAATCGCAGAGGTCTCGCTACACATGGAAGAATCGTATACGTGTACTTTATTTTCAAGTTTTAAGTGCAGAATAGTAGTAGAAGTCACGACGCACATGGCAGAAGTAAACATGTCTTAGAGTTTCATGGAATAACTCTGGTATAGTGGTGGAAGTCACGCTACACATGGTAGAATGGTATCGATGTATTTTGTTTCTATGTAATAACTGTAGAAACGTAATATCAAGCACAACTCTATCCAGGAAAGAGATTTTCTAGTTTCTGTTAATTTTACTTGAAACCGGTTTTTCCTTGGTTTGTTATTCTTGGTATTAGAGGACCTTTCTTTGGAAACCTCGTGAAGTTCCTCCAAGGTCCGAGCGGCAGCATAAACACAGCAGTTGACTTCATTTAATGAACAGTCGACAGAATGTTTCATGGAAATAATGTCATTTTATAAATCACTTTCAGTTTTGGGAAAAGATTGACTGGTTTGTTTGATTGACCTCCGTCTTTCCAAAAGTGTAACAGATATTTCATCATAAACAGAGTGAAACAAAATATACACAGGGTTTTCTGAAGGTCAGCAATTTAGGAAGAGGAAGAGTGAGGATCCAAAATTTCAGGGCCAATTGGCTGTAAGCCGGAAGAGTTTGTTTCTGGAAAGAGGTTCACGCGGACGTCCATCAGATGTTTTGAATCTGCTGCCACTTGAGCAGTTTGCTCATGCAAAGGTTCCTGATGGGCATTAGTTGTGGGTTGAACTGGCTCACGGGGCATAAGATGATGAAAACCGCCGGAGTTGATCTCGGAAATTTTGCTCCGTCAGGTAAGCATACATGGGCATGCATTGTCGCAATGTAGCTTAAGCGACTTGCCATTAATACGTGAATTATCAGGCCATCCAGTCGCCATTGCACAGTCGAGTAGTGTCGATTTGAGATGTTTTGACCACGATGTACTTGGCCGGGTTCTGTGCCTTCCCCTGGGGTAAGTCCCATCTCCAGTAAGGTTGGTTTGACTTCCGGAGGAAGGCTGACTGGGCTGCGGAAGTGAAAGGATATTTTCCTCTGATCTGTCAGTAACCCCGTTAGATAACAAGCTTCGGGGTTAAGCCCTAACTGGGTGATAAAAAAAATAAACAAAATTCCCCTATCTAGGCCCACCAGGGAGAGGCGTACATCATCTGGCCATGTTTATGTTTTATAGATTGAGATAGGAATGCAGAAGAGAGGGTTCGGGTGATCCTGGCACAGTCAGGCTGGTAAAGCTCATCATCAGCTCAGTGCACTCGCCCCCCTCTACTCGCAGTTCAGACAGCGAATAAGACCTCTCCCAGAAAACACTGCCTAGTCGAACCCACCAAGAACTTTCCGGATAATATGGAGGCTCCCCAACACTGCAGCCTTCTGCATTACGCAGATTGTTAGAAGGGCTGTGCTCCCGGCGGAGAACCCGGGCACGCTCCTGATCTGCGCCAAGAGATCAGGGGGTACCAAACCAAGGGCACCGTGAACAATGGGTAGCCTAACGACAGTGTACATGGGATGCAAGCGAGACATTTCAAAGGCGAGGTCTGCATATATATCATACTGTTCCTGAATCTTGTCAATCACATTGATGTCAAAAGGGACAGAATTTTCAATGATATAAATAATTACATTGGTTTTATCAAAAAGGACAAGATCAGGTTTGTTGGCTGAATTCGTCTCAGGCTGCATATTGGCCTATTCCAGAAAATTTTAAAAATATCATTTTCTAGGACGCCGTGGACATGTTCAGGGCCGTACCATGGATGGACCTAGGGGTCAAAGCCACAGGCATGGTGGAGACGATAATAAAAGCAGCAAGCCATGCCATCATGTCTTTTAAGATATGGTGTTTGTGCCAACGAACGGCATCCACTGACAAGGTGTTGGACAGTCTCCGTAAATTCATTGCAAAGACGACATTTCGTTCACATTTGTTTAAGAATGACATGATGGCGATTGGAAGTGACTGGTCCTGAGCAGCAAAAAGAAAGCCCCCAGTTTCACATTTGAGACCAGCCGACTTCATCCAGGCGAAGGAGTCGGTTGGATTGCTGTTCTGTTCCACGCACTGCATGCACATACGATGCAATGGCTTCTCAGACAGCTTTTCCACAAAGGCCCGACTCTGGGCAGACTTGGTGAAGGACTTCACCAGGTTTACTCCCATCGCTGTACCGTCCATCGGTAGATCATTATTAGCACTCCTGATAATCCAGCCTAGCAATAACTATCACAATTCGTCACAGAGGCAACAACTGACTCACCAACTGTTCTTCCATCTTTCTTTTCTGCTACCTACCAATTCGAGTGATCGATATCAAAACATTTGAGCAGATATGGGAGTGAACTACTCCAGCCTTCATGTTTAGCTAGCTCAGCTAAATATTTCAGACCAAATGTTTGATCACAACTCCTGCCATGATAGTATAGTTGAAAACACCAGCCCTCTTCTGGTAAGCACAACCTGAATGGATTTCAATGCTTGACCGAGGCCTTTTGGTGTGGAGGTTGCTTGTAAAACGTGCGACAACAGATGGTTTGAACGCTGTTTTATACTATATATGAAATATGTAACAGCCTTGAACAGCGTGTACCACAGCGTTTCTCGATTGTGGCGTCGTTGTCTGTAACAGTATAGGGTAAGTGTCAAGTACTGTGTGCCAACGAGACGAGGCGACGAGATTTCATTAGTTTTTAAATCTACTTTTATCAAAATCTGTAACACAAAGGATTAAAAACATTTGCTTGCAATTCTGGCCGCCTTGCAACCTCTATCACCAAAAGCCTCATTATACCGAACTTTTATCGTAGAATCAGTGATCGTAGTTCAATGCCGCATTTAGCAATATTCCAACAATATCACGGTGCTGAACACCAGAAATGGGCTTCACGTGTTGGGATTAGACCATGGGTCTTCAGCGTGACAAGCAGATGCTATAACCATTAGATTACCCCACAGCCCCTTGAAATCAGACCTAATAAGAGAGCATTACGTCTTTGATGTCAACATTGCATTTTAAATTTTTAGGATATCAACAGCACGATGCACATCAAATGAATTCAACAAAAAGACAGGAAAAACCCAGATAAAATAATGTTCCATGAGAAAAAAAGACAACGAATGTTATGTACCATTTTATATCCGTTTTCACAATTTAAGAACATTATATATTCCACCATTTTGCCGTATCAATCATAGTGAATATATATTAAAGGCATTCTTGAAAACAACAAATTTACAAATAGTCAAAATTCTATCGGTATACCTATCCTTAATTCAACAATAGCAAATCTGTTTTAAATGCTATATGTCTGTGCACACATGTATTGTACTAAAGGCCTGTAGCCTCTTAAGTTCCCTGAATGAAAAAAAAAAGTTGAATTCAGTGGATAGATATGGGTGAGTGTGGTTTTATGCCGCATTTAGCAATATTCAAGCAATATCACGGTTGTGGACATGGCTTTTACCCATTGTGCTCATGTGAGGAATAGAACGCATAAACAGGGACATTTTTTTCATTCTGATTTTTTATTACGCATAGATAGCCATGAGGCCAACAGTACAACATGTGTAAACAGTGAGGTAAAGACACAGATATGCCCCACTGTGATAATGCGGATCTTAGTACAATTAATATGATTATACATTCGCAGCTTTTTTTTTTGTTTCGAGTACAAACACTTTTTTTAAACGATACATAGTCTTAAAAGTCTATTGTTATCGTTTGTCTCCATCAATTCAAGAAACATTTGGACACGAAGGTGTGTACGACAACATTCAGGTAAATATCTAGCACGATACAATAATCATACATGGCAACGCTCAGCTAAATTGTTTCCGTGCTGTGGGAGAGTTCCTGCGGAATAATGGTGTTGAGACTTCCTCCTGGCCTACAAGGAGACCTGGAGCCGGATTAATAGATTCTAAGAGTTAAAAAGAATTCTTAACTCAGGTTAATTCTTAGAAAAATTCAATTTTTAATCTTAAATTAATAAAGTGATTTTAGTCTTAGAAGAACTCATAACTTTACAAAAAGTTAGGAGTCCTCAGCATGCACTCCTGGCAAGTTAAGAATTTTCTTACCTGAGAAAAGATGGCTGCCCAGCGTCACCACCTGAGAGTTTTTCGACCACGAAAAGACATATTTACGGCGTATAATGACACCGAATTGATATCTCGGTACCGCCTGGACAGTGGTGGCATGAAGTTTGTCACTGATTTGGTCAGAAATGAACTGACGTCTCCAACCAAGCGGAACATGGCCATAGACGCTGACAGCAAAGTTGCTATTACCCTTCGGTACCTAGCCACCGGAAAAATGCAACTTTGCAATGGAGATGATTTTGGAGTAAGCCAACCCACCGTTAGTAATGTCATTACAGATACCTTAAATGCTTTATGTACACCTCAACTTATTGGCCGATTCATTAGAATGCCCATAAACAGACAAGAAATACAGCACCATCAACGCCAGTTTCATGAAATCGGTGGATTCCCAGGAGTTGTTGGGGTTATAGATGGCACCCATGTCCGGATAATTTCACCAACTGAGCATGAGAATGAATATGTTAACAGGAAGATCTTCCATTCGTTGAATGTTCAAGTGGTTTTTGATTCCGACGACAGAATCTCGGACATAATTGCGAAGTGGCCGGGCGCTACACACGACTCGCGCATCCTGAACGAAAGTGGTGTCAGGTTATTGTTTGACCATGGAATCATACCTAATGGTTGCCATTTGCTTGGAGACAGTGGTTATCCGTGTCGCAGGTGGCTTTTGACACCATTTATCAACCCACAAGCTGGACAAGGGACAAGATACAACAGGTAAATGACCGCTAAATATCATGCAAACTGGTAGCATGAAGAAGGAGAGTGACTTCCCTTGGTAATCGGGATAACCAAAACATTAAATTATACTGGAACGTAACAAATCCTTATAAATATAATCCAAATATATATCATGTATATACAGTAAATAATATTATAATAATAGCCTTGTAACAACTTTAAGTGTGAGATGTAACAGATTTTTCAACATATGTGTATTACAGCTACTGGTATTACAAAATGTTTTCAGTGCACACAGGGCCACCAGGTGTGTTGTTGAAAGAGCAATAGGGCAGTTGAAAAGAAGATTTCGTGTTCTTCACGGTGAAATTCGTCTCAAACCCGAAAAGGCAGCAAAGGTTTATATAAGCTTTTAATGTCGTATCATGCATTCCTATTGATGAAAATTGATATTGTTACTCATGAAATGTTTGTAATCAACAGTTATACAGTAAATGTTATCACGTTACACCAGAGACCATATAATAGACTCTGGTTACACAAAGATGACTGTGAAATGTTTGTATTGAGATATTGAGATGTATTTCTACAACTGCAGAATTCATTGTCATGTTAATCAAAAATAAATAGGCAATTTTTAATTCCTTGTAATCCTCCTCAGACTGTAAACTACTATATCAAATGCAATGTAATACATTAACAGGTTATAACAGTTTGTGCGATGCTGCACAACATCTGCAAGGACAGAAACATTGGCCTGCCTCAGGGAGTCCACCAGTAGTACCAGGCAACGATGGCTTCAACTTGCCTATCGTTCAACCAGCTGGGAATGGTCTCCGATATAGGCAGCAGTTTGTCAACACTCACTTCTAAATTCCAAAGGTAAAATCTTACATGCAATGAAAGAGACAGTATGATATTTTAACAAACAATTTTATTGTATTCAGTTCAACAGACAACAGATAAATACATACCAGTTAATGGCTAAACCTATAGAGATCTTCAACAAGTATCAACCAAATAATTTACTTTTTACAATTCCTGATAATTAAAAGGTAGTAGCATTTCACCAAGTGCTCCATTTGTAAAAGTGTATTAGTCTAATATAAGGAATATGAATATTGAGGCTTCCGCATTCAAACAGTCGAAATATGTTAAAATCCTCCAAAATTGAACAGACTACTAGACTGATGTGAGGCAATTCTACATGTATAGCAAATGCATCCCTCTGTGATCCAAACGGTCAGATACCGTGGCTTGCAGATAGTGTTAACATATACATTTTACCACGGTTTCAAATAGATATCGGAGAGACGTTGCTGAGGCATGACCTAACCCTCTAACGATTTGCTAACAGAATGAAACTTATAGTACAGAGGTCATAAATCCATCCCTCTTGCACAAATAACAACATTTTGTTTGGCGGCAGAACAGTATTATGACAGAAAAGCATTGAATGTATATAAGGGAGCAATTTCTTTGGTAAACATGGGGAAAACATTCATGTCTGCCTTGTTATCATGAAAAAATAATTCATACCAAAATTAATTATTACATATAACCAGCATTAGCATTCAGATGTTTGGAAAATATAAGTACAGAATATTAGTTTCATCATGTACCAGTGAAAGCTTAGAGAAAGACACCAGCCATGAGAAGTAAATCTCACCTCATCGACATTCTGTTGAAAAAAATATGACCACACAATCTCACGGATGTTCTAGTTAAAATCCTAACCTGAGCTAATCAGAACTCCACTGTAAGAAAAAACATTCACTAAGACAAGGGCTATGTCTAGACAGTTTAATAAACTGCTTTGATGAGGTAAACATGCCATATACAATTAAATAACATTATTCTAACACCAATTAAGGGTCGTTAAGATTTAGCCCAGAGCAAGCAATCAACCATGCAATATATGTGCCAACAAGAATAATGCCACTTAGAATAAGATTAAAAGATTAAGTGCTCTCGTTGTCTGGTCTTTAAAGTTGTTCTCTGAGGACACACCCCATTTTGTTTATTCTGCATCTCATTAGCTATTGTAGGTTAGTCCCATTTTTATATAAAGCAACAAATGATAATCTTTGTATTGTTTCAATTTTAATGTAAAAGTCTCCAACTACTTTTGTCCATCAGTAGGGTTTAGACTCCCTAAACAGGCCAGTTCTAGCTCTCAGCCCAGCTTCTTGTGACTTCGGACTCTGCTGAGTTAATTCCCCCAAGCAGACCATCACGCCAGTTAGATTTCAGGGATTTCACTGGAACCCTCACTTGGACCCAAGACCCTTATCATAACACTATGTTACCTTATGCCCTATTCCTGCCCTAAGGCCTAATACAGTGACCAAACAATACTAGCACCTGTCTAATCCGACACACTGTCAAAACTGTCATAAAAGTTTGGTCTCACCTTTCTTCAACGATGCCTGAGAGTGTTATACGTTTATGATATCATTGTACCTGTTAAAGCAAAGTATAGAGAGAATTAGCTAAATGGTTTTGGAAAGTTGGAAAGCTAAATGATTTAATGTATCTACGCCTACCTATGAACATTTAAACCCCTTTTAAGGAAAAGTGGGTAATGAAAAAATGACTAACACCTTGCATGTTATCTGATGCAGTCAAACCTGCTAATGCCATATTTCATATGCAATATGAAATGCTGTTATGTGTCTACACATAGTTATGAATACCAACACATCTGCCAAGAAACACATAACAAATTCTAACACCCGACCCCATCCCATCCCACTCCCATGAATATATCGTATGGTGGAAATTTATATATGACATGCTCAAAGTTCGTTCTTAATTTTTCAGTGTGTAATATTGGAGCTGCGCTTCAAGGACATCTAGTTCCAGCTGACGTTTCCTGGCCTGATGGTTCTTGTCATCATCATGGCAAGGCAGTGGATGGAGTTGTGCAGGCTGACAGTCGTTTGTCTGGATATTGTATGTGGGCTGCACTGTCTGTACTTGAAGCACTGTGAACTGCATAGATAAAGAGTGGAAGTAATGAGTGCACATGTTATTGTACTGTAAGGTGCAATGCTGTTTACTTTATATATATATATTTAGTGTGTGTTTTCATTATATCAACTAATTACGATATGAAAAGTTTCAGGGTGTCAAATACCACTTCGTATATCACATCAATAACTGTCCTAAACACAACAGCAAGTGTTCTTCCTGTGTGTTATACGTTCATCCAGGATACATCTATATTCTAACAAGATGTATGCACATGTACATATTTTTATAAACATCAACCAGACAACAATTTCACACATTTAGTATAAACAGTTATTCATCATTGTATTAATATTTGGTTCCATAGTTATGTATTTGCAATTTCAATAGGAATTTTACCTTGTCATGTCAATGACTTGAAGAAAGGAGGTGTCTATGCCTTCATCGAGTCCAGAAATTGAAACATTAGTTTCTCCTAGTATATCCTGGACTGTCTGGTCTACAGCTGACAAATTAGCTGAACTTTGACCTCCTCCTGTGAATATATGGTATGAAAATTACAAGTAATAAACATAACATTAAAAATTCATATATGACATAATTTCATCATCGACAAAATATTTCTATTCCTTATCTTTGCATCAACATTTTTTTACTATTGTTAGAGAAATGTCATCATTCCAATAATATTCTTAACGTTTCCTCCATTTTGTTTTTCACTAATCAGATGTTGTGTTATATTGTTATATTCTGCTACTTGAACATGTTAATTTAAGTGTAAAAGAAATTGTTGCATGTGAAATATTTTTTAAAACAGTGCAGTTTTCTTTTCAAAAGTTTCTTTATCAATTGATATTTGAATGTACATAAGAGGAACAAAATTACATGATGCAATGTAAGTCAGTGAAGTTTTTGTGAGTGTTGGATTTAGAATATATTATGCATTCTAGATATGTAACTGAAGACAATTTCCTGTATAATCATTAACGTGAAAAACATTACAAGATCTGACTATAAAAAAAACATAATTTTTCACATAATTTTCACCTATAAAAACATTAAAATTGTCACACTGATAACATCGTTTGTTGGGCTATATCTTCAATACTGGAATTTTACGTTTACCTGTTCCAGTGATTTGTCTCCTGTATCCAGCAATTTGTTGACGAGACTTTGATAATATTTCTTTTCGCATTCGTCAGTGGTTCTGACAACGTGTGGAAAGGCCACGGAGAGCTGGGTGGCAATTGCTTGCCATGTAGATTTCTTTTTGCTGACCGAGACTTTTTGAGAGAATTTCCCTCTCAAAACACTCTTATTTTCATCTATCAGCTGGACGAGAAAAAGATTTTCGTCTGCTGACCAGTTTGGTTTTCTTTTTTCTGCAGTCCCTTTCTTGCAGGGCATAGCTTCTGGTACACTGGCAGTATTCGTTGAGATTTTGCTAATCTAATATCTTGCCAAACGATCGTCTATTTCAATCAGCGCGTGCAACCACTTACCACAACAAGTATGTAGTTCGTAAATCACTCCCAATGTGTATAGCCCATGCAGTACACTCACCTCAATTATATTGACTTCCTCTTTCGTAGATACACTGGAATCAGCATCTTGTATCCAGGGTAAACAAACACGCTAAATAAACGGAAGCGGAATTCCTACATTTTACTCCACTCAAACTGGGCCGTTTCTCGCTGTACGATTACGCCATTGCGCTATTAATAACTATGGGTTTCCCCAGATATGTGGGGATTCCGCATTATGTCGCAGTATTATATGATTATCTGTTTGTAGGAAACATGTGAAAATACGATTGAAAAATCGAAATTGAAAGTAATACCATTGACAAAGTATGTCCCATGTGCTTTTTATCTTCAATTGTTTTGGATTTCCATATCCATTTGTATATTTGTGATATACAAAAAACGGCTTTGACGTACGATGTGAATGAACATTGAGTAAAAATTGTAAAGCTGCATTTCAATTCTATGGAAATTACTACATGTTAATTTTGGAACCAGTTCGAATTGTGAGAGAGAGAGAGCGAGAGGGGGACAGACAGAGAGAGAGAGAGAGAGAGAGAGATAGGGGCACTATGAGCCTAGTAATTTGGATATACTTCATACCTATGTTGTGATAGGTTTATAAAGATATGTTTTTCTCACATTGGCATTACGGCTCGATTATTGGTATCCATATTCAGTTACCTCAGAATGACACTTATAATCATCAAAAAATTGAAAAATAGCATTTTTTTCTGAATCCATACGCATTTCTGCGGAAAGCAGTCTGCACTATGACTTGGCTTTGTGATGTATACGTTCATCTGTCTGACAATGTTCGACATATGGAGCTCACACGCAGCCCTGTCCTTCCACAATGTTTGACGATGAATGCCTTCACCACCTCATATCTCAACTGCAGATTGCAGAGATTATTCGGAACCAGTTCTCTCCAGTGAATGAGTGAGTAAGTTTAGTTTTACGCCGCACTCAGCAATATTCCAGCTGAATGGCGGTGGTCTGTAAACAATGGAGTGTGGACCAGACAATCCAGGGATGCAACAGCATGAGCATCGATCTGCGCAACTGACATGTGTCAACCAAGTGATCGAGCCTGACCACCCAACCCCGCTAGCCCGGGTCTCTCCAGAAATCATCACTGCTCGCAATGGATGTGTCATTCGTGTAGACTGCTTAACTCATCAGCTTAATATCTGAACGTAAAAGCTGTTTTTAATCAACAGCATATTGCATGGCCTACTAAACTATCTAACGTAATGAATTTTGAGACAAATGCAGATTACTGCCTGTCGTAAAGTGTACAAATAATAAATGAAAGACAACAGTGATAATTGTTAATACATATATATTTGTGTGTACTGGTTATGTTATTGTCAATATATATTTGTCTGGATCCCACTCGATTATTTATAGACCGCCACCATACAGCTGGAATATTGCTGAGTGTGACGTTAGTAACAACAAAACCTAAAGTCCATATAGTTATTGAAACAATAACCTTTTTCAAGATCATAGGTTAGTTAATCATGGGATAATTTAGATTAGAACACAGAATCTCTGAATTGAATGATTGCATTCATTTTATTTTCTAGCCTCCGCGATGCTATATAGCTGTCTTTATATAATTATTGTCCTGTACCACACTGTGGAATATATGTATAGTATGAAAACAAGCACGATCTAGATTTACACAAAGGTTAGTCAAGTCAGCTCATAATTTCTTAAATTTTAGATGGCAGAAAAGATTTCTTAGACTGTATGTTGAATGAGGGAGTCCATCCCACTCCTCTTTGGTCGCTTGGTTGGATTCAGTCACGAATATCAATTGTTTTCCGTGATCCCGAGCTCTTTTTCACGGCACCCCATGTATGACGTTTTAGTTAAATCGAGGCTTATTTTTTTATAATGGTTTCTGTATTTGAAGTTGAGGTCGAAAATCTACAATATTTTTTTATTGATGGCGTCTGTGGTTTCTTCTAATGTCTATGCAAAGCTGACAGCAATGATGCTGAAGATGATTTTGCATAATATTTTTAACAATGGTAGACAGGGTTATGAGTGGGAAGGTCAACTTGTTAGAAAGCGCGTCAAGGAGGTCTGAACATCGGACCGACAACACGACCGAATAATCATCTGTGTAGTCAAAATGATTTCTTTCATTTGTTAGTTGAATTTGCACATGGTGCTACCAATGGAGGAGGAGGAGGAGGAGAGAAATCAGGGTACTTGAGTGAGTGAGTGTTACGTTATCCGTTATTAAATTCAGTGGCATTTCGTTTTGGTTTTATACATACATAAGTGTTTTCATGTGATGAAGGTGACGGTTATCCAATCAAACGACTAGAATGACGTGACACAAGTATGGGTCTGTTACCATATTTATCTTCATCACGTGGGTCATAACATTCTCAATTACACTCATAGATTTGAAGCAGGTGTCTGCACGCTAGATACTCCTGTCTACTCACTGGCGATGGCAGGCTATCTCATCAGACGTTTGATAGGCTCTGAAATGAAACGCGGGGCTGAGCTGGTCAACAAAGAAGGGCGGAACCTGTCTCTCGAATATCTCCAAAATGCATTTGATGCGGATCCCTCAGGTTGGTCGGGACCTGAGGGAGTCGACGGCCACATTATCGATGAGTCAAATATGCTTCTTTAGATAAAAGAGCGCAATTGCCCGTTTGCGATATTGCGAGATTTATGAAAACAACTGGCTAGAATTCAAATACCTTCTCGCAACCTTTACCACACTTTCAGCCGATATGCTCTCTCTCTTCCTCTCTCTCTCTGTCTGTCTCTCTCTGTATCTCTCTCTGTCTCTCTCTCTCTCTGTGTCTCTGTCTGCCCGTCTCTCTCTCTCTCTCTCTCATGACGTATTGGTAACAATCACGTGAAGCAACCCTAAGCACTTGCTTCGGACTGTAAATACACATACAATAAAAAAGGCAAAACAAAGGCACTCTTCAAACGCTGAATAAGTAAGCGAGAACTCCATAAATCAGCAGCGGGAGCATGCCATGAATCGACTAAATGGTGAACACTTCCTTGAAGCAGTTGCACACGATCTGGACTAAATTTGTAAGACAGTACTGTCGGAGGATTCGTGTTCAAGAAATGGACGCAGTTGTAGATCGCCTAAGCTCTGGGGCCCTGCGCGGGTGTCACGGCAAGATGACGTACGAATCAGCGCCACAGATTTGTGCATGTACTGACGGAATTATTGCTAACGCCACTTTTAGCAATATTCCAGCATTTTAACAATATTCCAATATCACTACGGGGAACACCAGAGATGGGCTGCAGTATTCGAACCCGGGTCTTCGACGTGACGAGCGAATTCTACCTCACCGCCACGATCTGTGCCTGTAATATTCACTAGTAGAGTTAAAGAGTTGACACAGGCCATCAGGAATCGTCTGCACACTCCAGATGTCCAACACAGACGACCATAAACAAGACCTATCCTGACTCCGTTTCGTCGAGCTTAACGCTAAGGATGAGATGAGATGAGTGAGGAAACAGGTTAGACTGAACCAAACGCAGAGGACGCAGAGGACAACGACGTAATGGTTTGGGGATCATTTTGTGCCAACGGTCGAACTCCCGTCATTCGATATTGTTTTGACCCCAGTACTTTGTAGACTGACATTTGCAATTCTAACCATGACAACGCTACATCTCTCACTACAGCTCTAACGCACTTCCGCCGTTACATACGGCTTGACTGCATTCAAACACATTTGAAATGAGATGGATGGTTGATTGTGGCAGTAGGGGAAGTAATGCACTATTTTTTCAATAAATTGAAGCCGTCAATAAGTGGCTAAATGCATTCTGTCCATACTGCTAGGGTAAAACGCAGCTAAAAGACGTCTCTAGCATGGTGACCTGGCTTTAGATGCTACTGAACGACAGATCGCTTCTGTAAGGAATGGCTCTGGACTGTCGTCTTATTAAATGCTGGTCCTACTTGTCATACTGTCTATTTTATAACTTGCACGACGTTTACGTTCACTATTAATGTATACTGTGTTCAACCCTCGAAAGACCTGTGAAGGTCCTGGTTACAAACGATCTTCACCAACCCATGCTTATCGTACGAGGCGACTAACGTGTTTGGGTGGTCAGCCTCGCTGACTTGGTTGACACATGTTATCGTATCCTAGTTGTAGTTGATGTTTATGTTGTTGATCACCTGTATTGTCTGGTCCAGGCTTGATTATTTACATATAGCTGTGATATTGCTTGCATGTGGCTGACTGCGGAGTAAAATTAAACCCACTCACTTTACTCTCTTCGGCAGAACAATTACGGAGTGAGTGAGTGATTGAATTTAGTTTTACGCCACACTCAGCAATATTCCAGCTATGTGGTGGTGGTCTGTAAATAATCGAATCTGGACCAGACAATCCAATGATCAACAACATGAATATCGATCTGCGCAATTGGGAACCGAATACATGTGTCAGTGAGCCTGACCACCCGATCCCGTTAGTCGCCTCTTACGACAAGCATAGTCGCCTTTTATGGCAAGCATGGGTTGCTGAAGGCCCATTCTACCCCGGGAGCTTCACGGTGAAGAACAACTACGGATATTACTTTAAATGTTAAATCAGTCATTCAGTCAAGTGTGTTTTTTTTCATAAGTCTATATTGTTGTACCGTGTTTGGTTTCGACGATACTGCTTCTCACGGAGCATGTCTCGTCGTTGATGAAGACTATCACAATCAGATGATCGGGAAGAAGCTGAAAACAACATCACTATCAAAATGTAGGGAGAAAAACATTTCAATCCTGGCGCTGAATCCTAAATTTCAAGAAGGTTTCAAACCCTTACATGAAATACAAATGCTGACAAAGGAAAAGATGAATGTCAAGATTCCACTTTTACTGGACACAAAGTTTCGCGTACTTCCGGTAACTGGTGCCCTCCTTGGACCTGTCGAGGAGTACGATGCACGGATACTTCCAGTCAAGAGAACTATTTTCTTTCATAAATGCATCATTGCAACTGCGGCCTATGTGTACATAGCTGCGGATACATTTTCTAATGACGTCATCGGTTATGGTGTTCTTCGGAAAGCCGATGGGGGGGGGGGGGGGGGGGGGGGGTTGGAAACTGGGTCCAACGTACGCTGATGATGTTGAAGTGGGATACAAACTCTTCAGAACGCTCTATGATGAAGTCTCGGAAGGAGACGTCATGGTTGTGAATTCATACGCGGTTTTTAGAGAAATTGGATTTTGCTGTCAGCGCACCTTTACCTTGATGTACTCAAAGAATCCTCTGAACATTCCAGTCAAAAAAGTGTATTCTGCAGTCCGTTCTTCCTTCACACCGATGTGAGTGACTTTCGTATCACCCTGCTGTTAGCAATGTAACAGTTACATCACGGCGGGGAACGCCTGAAACGAGCTTAAAACATTTTACCTAAATCGAACCCGTATGGTTGGTGTGACGAGCGAACGCTTAAACCACTAGGCTACCCCTACGTCGATGTCGTGTTATAAGGAACACTAGGCAGTCCTGGGGTTTCAAGTGCTCCTGTAACCAGTATAAATGTAATTACACTTTCCCCAGTGCGAACTGTTAGGTTGATAATTAATCAAATGTTGGTAATATTTCGAAGTTTGCACTTTGTTTTATGTACGGCGATTCGTTTTCATATATGCTATTATTCCTAATTCAGACGTCCAGAGATTATTCTGCTCAAATTCAAATATTCAGGTGAGAATTGTATTATGACCATGTTACTGGTCTGTTGGTTCTATTATGGACGAATGCATGAATCGACACTGACGACACCTCTCTCTATATAGCATCTTATTAAAACTTTTAAATATTCCTCATTTGGTTCAATATTGCACCAATGTTAAATACACAATGTTATATTTTATGTGTACATCTGTGCACAAAGACGGAACTACGTTGCATTTTGTACAATGAAGTGAATAAGTGATTTAGTTCATGTGAGTGTATGGAACATTTGACACTTCAATATACATAGTGTAAACTCATTATGTGCTGGAATCCATTGGAAACGCAACAGTTGAAAACGCCGTTTAATTTCCTAAAGAGCCAAAAAAGACATTGTCATAAATTAACCATAAGAATACAGAAGTCAATTTCACACGCCCTCAAGACTTGCTCACTCCAAGTTTGATCCCACTTGAAGAGACGGTATATATATATGCTCCAGCATCTCTACATGTACATTCCAGCATGTCTACACGAACGCTCCAGCATGCCTACATGTGCATTGCAGCATGTCTACATATACATTCCAGCATGTCTTCATGTGACGGTCCAGCTTGTACAACGATAAAGCGTGTCTACATGAATGTTCCAACATGTCTACATGTAACGTCCCAGCATGTCTACATGTAACGTTTTGGAATGTCTACATGAATGTTCCAGTATTTCAATATGTAACGTTCCAGAAAGTCTACATGTACGCTTCAGTATACCTACATGTACATTCCACCATGTCAACATGAACCCTCCGGCATGTCTACATGTAACGTTCCGGCATGTCTACAGGGAACGTTCCATCATAGTTACTGGTAATGTTCCAGAATGTCTACAAGTAACGTTTCAATATACCTAAATGTACATTCCAGTATGCCTATATGAATGTCCCGGCATATCTGCAATTACATTCCAGCATATCTACACGTAATGATCCAAAACGTACTTTCCAGCATGTCTACATGTACATTCCAGAATGTCTACATGAAGGCTCCAGCATGCCTACATGTACACTGCAGCATGTTCACATGTACATTCCAACATGTCTACATGAACGCTCCAGCATGTCTACATGTACATTCCAGAATATCTACATGAACTCTCCAGCATGTCTACACGTAATGATCCACCATGCACCTTGCACCATGTCCACATGTAAATCCCTGCATGTCTCTATGTAATGATCCAGCATGTCTACATGCAACGTTTAAGAATATCTACATGTACATTCCTGTATGTCTATATGTAACGATCCAGCATGTCTATAAAGATGTTCCAGCATATCTACAGGTAACGGTGAAGAATGTCTGAATGTACATTCCAACAAGTCTATATGTAGATTCCAGCATGTCTATATGTAACTTTCCCGCATGTCTACATGAAGGTTCCAGCATGTCTACATGTAGATTCAAGCATGTCTATATGTAACTTTCCAGTATGTCTACATACTAGATTCCAGCATGTCTACAAGAACATTCAGGTATGTCTACATGAATGTTCCAGCACGTCTACATGTAACATTCCAGTATACTGACATGTAACGTTCCAGAATGTCTACATGTACTTTCGAACATATCTACATGAACTTTCCAACATGTCTACATATAACGATCCAATATGTATACATGTAACGATCCAACATGTATACATGTACGCCCCAACATACCTACATGTAATGTTCCAGTGTCTACATTCCATCATGTTTACATCTACATTCCTGCATATCTCAAAGTAAAGATCCAGCATGTGTACATGTATATAGCAGCGTGTCCATATCTACATTCCAGCACATCTACATGTAACGATTCCGCACGTCTACAAGAATGTCTACGTGATATCTAAGTGAACCGTTACAGCATGTCTACATGTATATTCCAGTATGTCGACATGAAACGTTCCAAATGTAACGATTGAGCATGTCTACACGAAACGTTCCAGAATGTCTACATGTACATTCCAGCATGTCTATATGTAACGATCAAGCATGTCTACAGATATATCCCAGAATGTCTACAGGTAACGTTCCAAAAAATCTACATGTACGATCCAGCATACCTACGTGTACATTCTAGCATGTCGACATGAATTCACCAGCATGATTGCATGTACATTCCAGCATGTCTACATATAACGATAGAGCATATGTACATGAATCTTCGTCTTTCTCCAACATGTCTTGATGTATCATTCCAAAATGTATAAATGTACGCTCCAGCAGACCTACATTTCAGAATGCCTACATGTACGTTCCAGCATGTTTATATGTAAGGATCCAGCATGTCTACATAAATGTTCCTGCATATCTACCGGTATTGATCCAGAATGTCTACCTGTAACGTTCCAGCATGTCTACAAAAACGTTCCAGCATGTCTACATGTACATTCCGGTATGTCCACATGAAAACTCTAGCATGCCCATATGTACATTGCAGTATGTCTACATGCACATACCAGCTTGTCTACATGAAACAATTCACAATGTACATTCCAGCATTTTTACATGTACATTCCAGCATGTCTATATCTAGCCATAAAGCATGTCTACATGTAAAGCTAAAAAATGTCAACATGTAAGCTACAGCATACCTACATGCACATTGCAGTATGTCTACATGTAACGATCCAGCATGTCTACATGTACATTCCATTATGTGTACAAGAACGCTCCAGCATGCCTACATGTACATTGGAGCATGTCTACATGTACATTCCAGCATGTTTATATGTAACGATCGAGCGTGTCTACATGAATGTTCCTGCATGTCTACATGTATTGATCCAGCATATCTATATGTAACATTCTAGCAATATGTGGTAGCCAGTACTACATAGACAGAAGAGCACTCTACCTGTTAGGAAGGTTATGTAATGCAAAGTATAACTATGTTTTTAAAGTAATGTTTCTAGTTCGCCTTGGCCAATTCATGTGTTCGGATAGCTCTGCATGCAACGTATGTAGTAGAACATCCCCGATATATAATATGCTGCAACTTGTACATAAGTATAACCTAAACGATATACTAGCAAACTATATCAATAATAGTCAATTTATTAATAAGGAAAGCTGGTCCAGGGCCGTGAATGATGCCATTAAATCTCATAGAGACAATCTATTTCATGTCCATCTGAACTCCAGACTAACTCTGTCAAGATATGTTAATATAAGATCCAGTAAGGAACATTATCTCTGGATGTTAGCCACAGAGAAGAATGACCAGTTCACTGACATTGCAAGATATGGAGCAGCTGAAATAGTTTCAAGAGAATGTTATTGTAAAACTGTCGCCAATGATATTGTAAAGCACGTGTTTATGTCATGTACAATTAATATGAATGACAGAAAGGAACTCTATATGTGATATTTTGGATGAAGATACTTTTGTTAAGATCTGGGATCAAGATGACGATGTTATTCTTGCATTTCTACTCGGTGGATGCCCAACAGAATGTATCATGGAACTAGAGAGGGGTGTGTGGGCAAACGTAATAATTATTGTAAGCCGTTTTATAAGGAAATGGCGACACATGTTAAAACACTTGTATGTATATGAACAATCCTGACTGAAACACCCATTCATCATAATCATTTAACGTAAAATATATCATAACTGCACATTGTAATCTTCATCAAACTGGAGGAAATAAAGATTATCTATCTATCTATCTGTACATTGGAGCATGTCTACATGTACATTCCAGCATGTTTATATGTAACGATCGAGCGTGTCTACATGAATGTTCCTGCATGTCTACATGTATTGATCCAGCATATCTATATGTAACATTCCAGCTTGTCTACATGAACACTCCAGCACGTCTGTATGTAATGTTCCAGAATGTCTTCAGCATACCTACAAGTACATTCCAGCATGTCTTCATGTGACGGTCCAGCTTGTACAACGATAAAGCGTGTCTACATGAACTTTCTATTATCAACCATTGCTCAACATACAAAACATAAACGAGCACTAGATGAGTGTGTGTCCTCTGATGAGGACAGCACCACAAACAGGTATCCAAATACATGGAGTAGATTCTACTGACGGTGAACCGCCAAAACTAAATCCATTTGCGACATCAAAAGCAATTTATTGACTTGTTGATGATGTTAGCTGTTAGAAAAATTAGATCAGGGTTTCTCCTTATAGCGTGTAAAATGGCAAAACAATCTGCTACCCTCATTGCCTCAAAACAGCTTACCAATACTGAAGTATCAGTTTCTCCGCACAAGTCTCTGAACAGTAGCAAAAGGCATTTTGAGAGACAGAGATCCCTGGTTTGCCCACATGAGTTTAAAGAAAATAGTTACTGAACTGCAAAATCAAGGAGTCACTCGTGTTAAACGATTCACGTTTAAGAAAAATGGAGAAACTTTAAATACCAACACATACTTAATTTCTTTTTCACAACCCCAACACCCACAGTACATAAAAGCTGGATATTGTAACATCGAAGAACAGTATATTCCAAACCCACTTCGTTGTTACGAGTGTCAAAAGTTTGATCACGGTGCCCAATCCTGCAGGAATCGTGCAACACGCTATTGATGTGGTAAAGATGATCATGAAGGTTCTGACTGTTTGTCTTCTCCAAAATGTGTCAATTGTCTTGGAGATCATATGTCTTCGTCAGAGTCATGTCATAACTGGAAACGTGAATATGACACTGTCAAAATCCAAATCCAAAAGAATGTCAGGTATCATGAGGCAAAACATTTAATAAATGAAGCCTCCCCTCAGCCATCAGGTGTACTATATTCTATCAGTTGTTGCTTGCAAACAATATCTCCTGTTGTGAAAAATGCCAAAAGGTAGATTACAGACAAAAATCTGATCGAGTACAAAAGGGATCACGTGATCCTGTACAAACACATAGGAAGTTTCAACTTTTAGAAGACATGGACGCCTCTCCTCATTGCCATGCGCGAAATAGAAGCAGTTCACCTCGGAAGGGGAAAAGTCTGTCTCCAGAACTACCCCCTGCTATTAAATGAACAATAACTCCTTAATCCAACGGAATTGTAGATGACTTAGGACCAATTTTAATGAAGTACAATTACTAGCACATGACTTTAAACTATCAGCATTTAGTTTTCAAAAAAACGTACTTCAAACAAAATGATAAGTTTGAGTTGCGTAAATACCATTCTTATCTACTGGTGGATCTTCCATATTTGTGAGACATGGTATTATTCATAGCCTTGTTCCTCTTAAAACCAATCTTCAGGTTGTTCCTGTTTGTCTAACTTTACATATAATTTTTTGTTTTTGTTCCTTGTATATCTCTCCTTCTTCCTTTCTTCACCAGACTCATCTTCAAGATTTATTTGACCAATTACCAAAATATTGTACCATAATGGGTGAACTCAATGGACATAACCCATTATGGGGAAGTCCTGATACCAACAGTAAAGTGAAAGTTCTTGAAGAGTTTATATCTAATTATAATTTATGTACATTCAGTGATGGCTCTGACATATATTTACACCCTGCAACGGGAACATATTCTTATTTAGACCAGTCACTCACTGATTCAAACGTTTATAATGAATTTGAATGGTCAGTTCATAATGATCTTTGTGGTTGTGACCATTTTCCAACAGTACTTACAGCAATTAGCCCTTCCGATGATCCGCCTGTAACAAGATGAAATTTTTCAAAGGCCAATTGGTCCTTATTTCAGGCCACCTGCCTTGAAGAACTTAAGCCAGACCTTTTAATGGATGTACGTGATCCAATTAAAATGTTCTCGGACGAACTATAACATGTAGCTATGAAACTATTCCTGAGTCCTCTGTAAACCCGCACATCCATAAACCATGGTTTAATGATGAATGCAAACAGGCTAGGAAAAAGAGGAAGAAAGCAGAGAAGTATTTTTGCCTTCATCTGACTGTACATAACTTAAATAATGTAATAACACACCAAAAATAAAAACAGCGAATTTTATATCTGATAATGGTGAAGATTATAATGAGGTATTTTCATTGCATCAACTTCATGCTGCGCTATCACAGGCTCACGATACTGCAACAGGACCTGATGATATCCTTTACCACATCGTAAAACACTTGCCTGAATCATGTCTCGAAACGTTACTTTTTGACCATATTTGGATAACGCAACATTTCCCCCCTTCATAGCGAAAATCCATATTTGTTCCTATTCCAGAGCCTGGCAGGGATCAGAAAGATCCATCAAATTATCGACCTATTTCCTTAACTAGTTGCGTTTGCAAAACCATGGAGCGAATGGTAAATAATCGCTTAGTTTGGTTTTTGGAAACCAACAATCTCATCACTGATATACAACGTAGGTTGCGTAAAGACCGAAGCACAATTGACCACTTGTGTCGTTTTGAATCATTTGTTAAAAAATCCTTTCATTAAAAAACAACATGCAGAATCAAACTTTTGATTTTGTAAAAGCGTATGGTACTACTTGGAAGCTTGGTATTTTTAAAGATTTACTCTCTTTTGGGTTGAGAGGTCGCTTGCCTCAATTCATATCTATTTCTTAACTGACAGACAGTTTCAAGTACGTGTGGGATCAACTCTCTCAGACTACTTTCATCACGATTAGGGTGTCCCACAAGGCAGTATTTTGCTGTGTCTTTATTTAGTATTAAAATCAATAGTCTTTCTAAGGTTTTAAGCGATTCAATTGATGGATCATTATTTGTGGATGCTTTTCACGTTTCTTGTACAGGCAGAAATATGCATACAATAGAGTGGCAATTACAGATTTGTCTCAATAAAACTGAAAAATGGTCACTTGGAAACGAGTTTAAATTTTCTATAACAAAAACAAATTGTTTGCATTTCTGCAGAAAGTATTAACCGCATAAAGTAGAAAAGGAGGCCAAGTTCTTGGGTTTAATTTCGACTCACACTTAACGTTTCTACCCCACATTAAATCCCTTAAAACTAAATGCCGGAAGGCATTTGATCTGTTAAAAGTTGTTTCCAGTTCTAAGTGGGGAGGAGACCAAAGTGCCCTACTCCACCTATACAGATCTCTCATCCGTTCGAAACTTGAATATAGCTCCATCGTTTATGGGGGAGCCTGTAAAAGTAAAATCAAAATACTTGATTCTATCCACCATCAAGGTCTAAGACTTTGTCTTGGGTCATTTAGAACTTCTCCTATTGAGAGTCTTTACGTCGAGGCCGATGAGCCATCTCTTACTCAACGACGTATAAAACTCTCCTTACAATATATAACAAAACTATATTCTAAGGAGGCCAATCCTGCATTTAACTGTCTTTTAATCCTCTTTATGAGGATCTATACAATAAAAAGTCTTCTCTTGTTCTCCTCTTGGACCAAGAGTGAAACCTTTTCTTTCTGCTGGCGGCATTGAGCTAGCCAATATATCTCCTTCCCGTCTTCTTTCGTCTCCTTCTTGGCAGCTAATAAGACCCGAAGCTGACCTAACACTGACGAGGTTTAAAGAAACAGAAACAAGTGAATTACATTATAAGCAAGAATATAATCAATTCAAAATTAACTATAGTACATACAAATCCTTATTTACAGATGGGTCCAAGGATGGTGGCGCAGTTGCTTGTGGCACTGTCATTGGATCCAGAACAATATCTATCAGATTACCGGATAACAGTTTTATTTTCACAGCAGAAGCAAACGCTATATGAACGGCTCTTAAATATATTGAAAGACATCCTAGACCTAAACAGTATATAACCTATTCAGACTCTCTCTCTTGCCTCCAGGCAATTAGAAACCTGTTATGTAAACATCCACTTTTAATAGAAATTATAGAAATGTATAATGATCTTGCTACTGGCCGGTACGACATCATGTTTTGTTGGTTACCAAGCCACGTAGGCTTTGCTGATTACACAATGGCTGATCTGGCAGCCAAGGCAGCACTCAACAAATCTGTGACACCACTTATTCCATACTCTGATTATAAAGCTACAATTAGATCGTATATTCGTGATCTGATGCAAAAGAAGTGGGACACCCAAGTGGGTGTAAATAAATTACATGCAATAAAACCTTATATTGGGTATACCCACTTGGGTTGTCAGTCTATATTTGAAGAGGTCATTTTGCAGCGATGTCGTATTGGCCATACGAGATATACTCATGAATACCTTTTGAAAAGCAAGGATCCTCCGTTCTGCATCCCTTGGGATGAAAGAATCACAGTGAAGCATGTCCTGCTTGATTGTGTTGAGTATTCCATCACACGGGATCAGTCTTTTAATTCACTAACTATGAAGGATCTTTTCAGCAATGTTAGTCCTCCTTTAATTATTGCATTTTATAGGAATTAGATTTGTTGAATGAATTGTAAGTACATAAAATATTTTATGATTGGGAAGATTAAAATAGTACCTCAAATCGTTAGTGGCTGTACCCTCAAAGGGGTTTAAAGTACTGTAAAAGCATTGCCTTCCTGAGAGGGTACACATTTCCCAAAACATTTTATGTAAATTTAAGTTTTCCAGGTTTATAATCGTAGAATAAGTGTTCTTTTATTGTATGGCTAGATTTGTCTAAATTGCTAACGGCTGACGGGACGATGTAAATCCAGCTAGAGTCCATGCAGGAAACAAATGTACTGTAAATCCCCATGGTCCTTAGTATAGTCATCTATCTTCAGTTCTTGGCAACCTATAGTTCATTTTTATATTGTATTGTCCTCTATAGTCTGTCCTTCGTTGACAGGTTTTTACAATGTATGTGCTATCTATTTATTTGTAGTTTTATAATTAATCGTTCTCCTCACTCACTCATGGATGGGTCTCCAAAGACTCTATTTTGGAGAAAATATACTGAGGGCTACAAGGGCGTAAACATATTTCAAACTGAAGGCCCGATGCAATAACAATCGGCGCTGGGGATCCGGGCCGTCGAACGCTGCAGCGTCGTGTTGGTAGAAAATGGGCCCATCGACCACTGCGTGGAATGTGTGTGTGTGTGTGTGTGTGTGTGTGTGTGTGTGTGTGTGTGTGTGTGTGTGTGTGTGTGTGTGTGTGTGTGTCTGTGTGTGTGTGTCTGTGTGTGTATGCATGTATCTGTGTGTGTGTGTTTGTGTGTGTATGTATGTAACTGTGTGTGTATGTATGTATGTATGTATGTATGTATGTATGTATGTATGTATGTATGTATGTATGTATGTATGTATGTATGTATGTATGTATGTATGTATGTATGTATGTATGTATGTATGTATGTATGTATGTATGTATGTATGTATGGATGGATGGATGGATATTTATCTTTATGGCGCTAGTAAAGCGGGGTATCGTGAAAACGTGGACACACAAACTTACATTTTTCCATGTTTCAGCCTCAACTTTGACTTCCGATTCGAATCTGAACATCTTCACATTTAGCTGACCTCGTTACATTCTTGTCTCAATCACTACAATTACATTTGACAATTTAAAATATAAAAAATATAAATAAATAAATCACACTTACCTGTTTACACAATGCCGTGTTTATTTTATTGTCTAATTCAAGGCGTCATAGATAAGTGACTTCTTGGTGTCAGTCATGGTGATATCTGCCCCACTTATCACCTTCATGTTGACTGTGTAGAGACCTGGCGGCCCAGCAGCAAACATGGGAAGAAGAGACTCCCTCCACTCAACATCCACCTTGGCTAAAACAACCTCTCTGTCCAGGTCGATGAAGGCGAGTCTCTCCCTCCCCACATCCAGCACAACGCCATAGTGGATTGTGGCCTGTGTGCCGGGTGTGTCAGACATTGTGTTACTGTAACACTTCCCCTCCTCCCCTGCTGCCACACACCGGTACAGAGACCCCCCGGGTGTGTGCCACATCTCCCTACACCGACACACCAGGAGCGGCACTGTCGATAAACATACATCTCACTGTCCACCTGGCTCTCCTCCACCACACCCACCTCCAGGACAAGCCACCACCCTCTACTCACCACACCCGCCCTAGAGTGTGTCTCCCAGTATTGTGGGGTGTGTGGGGCAGGGGTGACAGTAGAGGGGGATGGAGGAAGGAGGATGGAGTTGGAGGCACATGTACCCTCATATTTCCGTAACCTGTGGCGGGCTGCGAGTTGACCAGCTGACCGTCTGTGGCACATGTCTGTGTTGGTTCGAGCAGTGTCCAGTTGTAGTTGAGGACCTGGAAATATACATTTTGTTTGCAATTTAACACATTTCCCGACTTAAGACAACAAATTAGACATTTTATTCTCAACCTCGTTTCAGTGAAACAGCGCACTGAATATCGGCTGCAATTTTTGTCTGTGTGTGAATTGTGTCAGAATTCTGATATAAATGGACATTATAACGCTGTGAAAATATTTGTGTCGGTATTCTAAATTTTTTCCATGCAAATTTACACTGACTGACAATGAAATAAACACGCAATGAAACATTGTGTACGAAATTGTTAGGTTGAGCTTGTTCGCTGTCTGTAGTCAGAAATAGACGCTTGCCGACTGAAAACACATTTGTATAAACTTCATATTATGATAAAACTACCATTGTATTCTAAACTCCTTTTATACTAGTTAGTAAAGAAAACACCGACAAAGTAGTTGTTTGACGATGTTTTTACACCTGAGTGTTCAACAGAGACAGTATCAACAGGTAACTTCTACGTCCGCTTCAATCACTTATCACAGTCTGAACACACTTGCTGGGCTGGACACAGGTTGTCGCGTCATATGTATTGACTAGAAAATATGGTTATTTATCATTCCAACACTGTTTATAATTCCAACACCAAATATTTTAACAGCAAATTGATCATATTCGTATATATTTACGAAGTTCATTGCAAAGTTTATCAACAATATACAATTTTGCCGGGAGGACTTTCAATGTTGCCAGTTAGTTTTATATAACTGACATTTAAGTAATCGAAGATCATGTCTCACCAAAGTCAAAGAGACTTTTTACACCTGTGAATGGTGAAAGTGACGTCATCACCTTGTTAAACCCATTCCAATAATATTCATGAAAATAAAGCTATAAACTCCATTGAATACTGAGCTTGCAGTTTCAACGTTTACTCCGGCTTAGAAACACAAAATTGTATTATCTGCTTAATATATATGAGCAAACTCATTACTTAGGCATATTAACTTGCTATCCATAAATGCTCTTTACGTATAGTCTCCAAGGGGGAATATTTTACAGGTTACTTTTTCATGCATCAAAGTATATATTGACATATGATTCTTTTAACGTTATATAGTGGTCACCTTATTAAGGAAAGTTAACTACCTCGCATCCCTCAACCCCATACTTCCCGACACCTCAAGCCCCTCTGGATCTTTATCCTTGGAGATAGTACACCTCGCACCCTCAAACCCCAGGAGCCAATGCTTTAATGAGTCTAAATCCAGTGCCCTACCACGCAATCAGAAGATGGAAAACATACACGCATTATAACCAGTCTCATGTCTTTGATAAGAAAATTGGGCTCCCAATGGATTTCAGTGATACTGAAAGTGCTCAGTGTGAAAGTATTTCAGCAGCGTCCTGTACAACATCCCCGTGGTTGCACGTTAGCGCAGAGCCAGTAACATATCCTGTTTGAGAAGGGCGCACATCAGTAGTGTAACGTCAACAATTACGAAACTGACTTGACTCACATAGCAATGTCAAAATGGTCCTTGTTTCTGTTTACAGACATGAACAAATAAAGAGGAAGCTCGATGTTCAGGACTTTGGGGAGGGGGGGGGGGGGTATTCCATCTTAGCATACCATTTCCACGACACATCTGGATCTGTTTAACAGTGAAGATTTACACAAAATGTGACTGCTGTCGGGTAATGATACTAAGAAGGATCCTTGTCCATTATGTGTACACAATACCAGGATAACATATTGTACAAAACCTGAGTGTTGATTACCAAGCTGTGTATTTGCTAATGTCGTTAACTTGTGACTATTCGTTAATATTTCTATTCAAATCATAAGGATGTTTGGGAATGTGTTTCTGATATATATCAGAATACTATGTATCCATTCCGATAACATAGCATGGGAAAAAAGATGTAAACAGTACTGTTTTTAATTTTGTTCTTTTCTATTTCATAAATGTTTTCAAGGTAATGAAAAATAACCTTACCAAACTGTGGCAGTTGACAATGTAAACATTATATGTACAAAATGTTCAAATGTTGATGTACTTACCTAATAAACAACGCGACGTATATACACATGCCTACAGACTAACAAGTACTTACCTGCCTGCGTGCGTTCTTCGTGTCAATTAAATGGAATTCGGCGGTCCGTGTACCTTTGTCTATAAGATAGCCCACAGCTGCTCACCATTCAAGCCTTTTATGTCATGATAACCAGCAAATGCTTCCTCAGCTGATTTAAATGTTTCACTGAATTATTGTTATTGGAAATGTCTAAATACAGCGTCCATATGCCATCTTAAGGTGGCATTATGTAATAGGAAAGTGTAAATCAATGTTTCAAACTGTTTTTCATTTTTGATAAAGCTCTATCGGTATTACTGTCAATATTAATGCCCATCGTTAAAGTAAGAAGTAAGCACCTGTAAGTGTGTGTTTATCAGATGCTGATCCATGTCCACTGACAGGCCCGAAGGTAGAGATGTCGGATTTCAATTTATCCAGTTCCCTCGTGTTGAATTTGTCGTCTGGTAGCTTTAAAACTATTATGCATGTTCTGGCAGTATTCACAGAGTAACTCCTCACACTCCTGACACCAACACACAGCCTGGTTGCCGTCATCTTCATGTGTACAGAGAAGCTCAGTAGGGCAATGTTTGTCTGTCAGATGAAGTATTTCCTTCTGTCTGACTACATCCTTCTGGAGGTTTGTGTCTATGAGGTTGACCTGTCTCTGACATGTAGAGCATGATATGACACCAGCAGCTGCAGATGTCACACGTTTCACACACAGCATGAAGAGAGGGCAGTAGGTAGGGGGCAGGGCCTTTCAGAGTAAATTGTTGCTGGCAGACAGAACACTTGGGGAAGGCGTCCATTCTGAAACAGATAATGTCACTGTCCCTATTCCAGCGAGAATATTGCACTCCACAACATATCTTCAATTCAATAATAGGAATAGTTTATCACGAATGGCACGAATTACCTGGTCTCTAATTCCGCACCCAAACTTGAACAGAGAAGAATTGCAGTAAAACACCGGCAGTCACGTTGTATCACATGATAACGATTGACCACTCGTTGTGACTACTTGAAAACAACACTGAATTATCAAAAAATATCTCAGACAATATGTTACAATTTGAAATTCAATGCAGATATTAAAAGGACATACATCAGGATGATACTCTGTATCATAAGGGGTAAAGAGGATGGAGAGGGATAGCGAGAGAAACTGTCATGGGTCGGATCTAGATAAGAGGGAGGGGTGGGTAGTAGCAGGGAGTGCAGGTAAAGGTAAAGATGGCAAGACGACGGGTGTACCAGGAGAGGAAAATACCGATAGAGGTGGGAGTTACCGATGTGTAGTGGGAGAAGACAACAGTGCTAAAGGTAAGACTGACAGGTGTGTAGTGGGAGGACAGGTGAACACAGGTAGGAGGGGCCAGTGTGCAGTGGGAGGTTGACACAGGTATCAGTCACCGGTGTGTAGTGGGAGGAGAGGTTGATACAGGTAGGAGTAACAACTGTGCAGAGGGAGGAGAGGTAGATACAGGTAGAAGTGACAGTCGTGTGGCGGGAGGAGAGGTGAACACAGGTAGGAGGGGCCAGTGTGCAGTGGGAGGAGAGTTGGTACATTTAGGAGTGACAGGTGTGTAGTGGAAAGGGAGGTGGTACAGGTAGGAGTGACAGGTGTGTAATAGTAGGAGAGGAGGACACAGGTAGGAGTTATCGATGTGTTAGTGGGAGAAAACGTGGTACAGGTAGAAGTGACAACTTTGGAGTGGGAGGATGGGTGGATAGAGGTAGGAATGGGAGGTGTGCAGTGGGAGGAGAGGTATATACAGGTAGGAGTGACAGATGTGTAGTGGGAGGAGAGGTGGATACAGAAAGGAATGACATGTGTCCAGTGGGAGGTAAGGCGCACACAGGTAGACGTTACAGGTGCGTAGTTAGAGGAGAGGTATGTAGAGTTAGGCGTGACAGGTGTGTAGTGGTAGGAGAGGTGGAAACAGGTAGGAGTGACAGTTTGTAGAAGGACGAGACGTAGATAGAGGTAGGAGGTTCGGTATGCAGAAGGAAGAGAGGTAGATACAGTTAGGAGTGACAGATGTGTTGAGGGGTTGAGAGGTAGATACAGGTGGAAGTCACCGGTGTGTAGTGGGAGAAGAGGTGCATACACGTGGGAGTGACAGATGTATAGATGGGGAGAGGTTGGTAGAGGTCGAAGTGACTGATGTGTACTGAAAGGAGAGGTGGAAACAGGTAGGAGTGACAGTTTGTAGAAGGACGAGACGTAGATAGAGGTAGGAGGTTCGGTATGCAGAAGGAAGAGAGGTAGATACAGTTGGGAGTGACAGATGTGTTGCAGGGGGGAGAGGTAAATACAGGTGGAAGTCACCGGTGTGTAGTGGAAGAAGAGGTGGATAGAGGTAGAAGTGACAACTGTGCAGAGGGAGGAGAGATGAATACAGGTAGAAGTGTCAGTCGTGTGACGTGAGGAGAGGTAGATACAGGTAGGAATGACAGGTGTGTAGTGGAAGGAGCGATGAATACAGACAGGTGTGCAGTGGGAGGAGAGGTGAACACATGTGGGAGGGGCCAGTGTGTTGTGGGAGGAGAGTTGGTACATTTAGGAGTGACAGGTGTGTAGTGGTAGGTACGGTGGATACAGGTAGGAGTGACAGATGTATGGTGGGAGGAGAGGTGGATACAGGTAGGAGTGACGGGTGTGTAATGGGAGGAGAGGTGAATACAGGTAGAAGTGTCAGTCGTGTGACGTGAGGAGAGGTAGATACAGGTAGGAATGACAGGTGTGTAGTGGAAGGAGCGATGAATACAGACAGGTGTGCAGTGGGAGGAGAGGTGAACACATGTGGGAGGGGCCAGTGTGTTGTGGGAGGAGAGTTGGTACATTTAGGAGTGACAGGTGTGTAGTGGTAGGTACGGTGGATACAGGTAGGAGTGACAGATGTATAGTGGGAGGAGAGGTGGATACAGGTAGGAGTGACAGATGTATAGTGGGAGGAGAGGTTGATACAGGTAGGAGTGACAGGTTGCAGAAGAACGAGACGTAAATAGAGGTAGGAGGTTCGGTATGCAGAAGGAAGAGAGGTAGATACAGTCAGGAGTGACAGATGTGTTGAGTTTGGAGAGGTAGATACAGGTGGAAGTCACCGGTGTGTAGCGGGAGGAGAAGTAGATACAGGTAGGAGTTACAGATGTATAGTGGGAGGACAGGTGGAAACAGGTAGGAATGACAGTTTGTAGAAGCACGAGACGTAAATAGAGGTAGGGGGTTCGGTATGCAGAAGGAAGAGAGGTAGATACAGTTAGGAGTGACAGATGTGCAGAGGTAGGAGAGGTGGATACAGGTAGAATGACAGTCGTGTGGCGGGAGGAGAGGTAGATCCAGGTAAGAGTGACAGGTGTGTAGTGGAAGGAGAGGTGGATACAGACAGGTGTGTAGTGGGAGGAGAGGTGAACACAGGTAGGAGGGGCCAGTGTGCAGAGGGAGGAGAGTTGGTACATTTAGGAGTGACAGGTGTGTAGTGGGAAGGGAGGTGGTACAGGTAGGAGTGACAGGTGTGTAATAGTAGGAGAGGAGGATACAGGTAGGTGTTATCGATGTGTAGTGGGAGAAAACGTGGTACAGGTAGAAGTGACAACTTTGGAGTGGGAGGATGGGTGGATAGAGGTAGGAATGGGAGGTGTGCAGTGGGAGGAGAGGTATATACAGGTAGACGTTACAGGTGCGTAGTTAGAGGAGAGGTATGTAGAGTTAGGAGTGACAGGTGTGTAGTGGTAGGAGAGGTGGAAACAGGTAGGAGTGACAGTTTGTAGAAGGACGAGACGTAGAAAGAGGTAGGAGGTTCGGTATGCAGAAGGAAGAGAGGTACATACAGTTAGGAGTGACAGATGTGTTGAGGGGTTGAGAGGTAGATACAGGTGGAAGTCACCGGTGTGTAGTGGGAGGAGAGGTGCATACACGTGGGAGTGACAGATGTATAGTGGGGGAGAGGTTGGTAGAGGTCGAAGTGACTGATGTGTACTGGTAGGAGAGGTGGAAACAGGTAGGAGTGACAGTTTGTAGAAGGACGAGACGTAGATAGAGGTAGGAGGTTCGGTATGCAGAAGGAAGAGAGGTAGATACAGTTGGGAGTGACAGATGTGTTGCGGGGGAGAGGTAGATACAGGTGGAAGTCAACGGTGTGTAGTGGGAGAAGAGGTGGATAGAGGTAGAAGTGACAACTGTGCAGAGGGAGGAGAGGTGAATACAGGTAGAAGTGTCAGTCGTGTGACGTGAGGAGAGGTAGATACAGGTAGGAATGACAGGTGTGTAGTGGAAGGAGAGGTGAACACATGTAGGAGGGGCCAGTGTGCTGTGGGAGGAGAGTTGGTACATTTAGGAGTGACAGGTGTGTAGTGGTAGGAGAGGAGGATACAGGTAGGAGTGACAGGTTGTATAAGAACAAGACGTAAATAGAGGTTGGAGGTTCGGTATGCAGAAGGAAGAGAGGTAGATACAGTTAGGAGTGACAGATGTGTTTCGGTGGGAGAGGTAGATACAGGTGGAAGTCACCGGTGTGTAGTGGAAGGAGATGTGGATACAGGTAGGAGTGACAGCTATGCAGAGGGAAGAGAGGTACATCCAGGTAGGAGTGACAGATGTGTAGTGGAAGGAGAGGTGGATACAGACAGGTGTGTAGTGGAAGGAGAGGTGAACACAGGTAGGAATTGCCAGTGTGCAGTGGGAGGAGAGTTGGTACATTTAGGATTGACAGGTGTGTAGTGGGAAGGGAGGTGGTACAGGTAGGAGTGATATGTGTGTAATAGTAGGAGAGGAGGATACAGGTAGGAGTTATCGATGTGTAGTTTGAGAAAATGTGGTAAAGGTAGAAGTGACAAATTTGGAGTGGGAGGATGGGTGGATAGAGGTAGGAATGAGAGGTGTGCAGTGGGAGGAGAGGTATATACAGGAAGGAGTGAGAGGTGTGTAGTGGGAGGTAAGGCGCACACAGGTAGACGTTACAGGTGCGTAGTTAGAGGAGAGGTATGTAGAGTTAAGAGTGACAGGTGTTTAGTAGGAAGAGAGGTGGAAACAGGTAGGACTGACAGTTTGTAGAAGGACGAGACGTAGAAAGAGGTAGGAGGTTCCGTATGCAGAAGGAAGAGAGGTAGATACAGTTAGGAGTGACAGATGTGTTGCGGGGAAGAGGTGGATACAGGTAGGAGTGACAGGTGTGTAGTGGAAGGAGAGGTGGATACAGAGAGGTGCGTAGTGGGAGGAGAGGTGAACACAGGTAGGAGGGGCCAGTGTGCAGAGGGAGGAGAGTTGGTACATTTAGGAGTGACAGGTGTGTAGTGGGAAGGGAGGTGGTACAGGTAGGAGTGACAGGTGTGTAGTGGGAGGAGAGGTGGATACAGGTAGGAGTGACAGATGTATAGTGGGAGGAGAGGTGAATGCAGTTTGGAGTGACAGGTTGTAGAAGAACGAGACGTAAATACAGGTTCTGTATGCAGAAGGAAGAGAGGTAGATACAGTTAGGAGTGACAGATGTGTTGCCGGGGTAGATACAGGTGGAAGTCACGTAGGGGTGACAGATGTATAGTATGGGAGAGGTTGGTAGAGGTAGGAGTGACTGGTGTGTAGTGGAAGGAGAGGTGGATACAGGTAGAAGTGACAGTCGTATTGCAGGAGGAGAGGTAGATACAGGTAGGAGTGACAGATGTATTGTGGGAGAAAGGTAGGTAGAGGTAGGAGTGACAGGTGTGTAGTGGAAGGAGAGGTGGATACAGACGTTTGTGTAGTGGGAGGAGAGGTGAACACAGGCAGGAGGGGCCAGTGTGCAGTGCTAGGAGAGTTGGTACATTTAGGAGTGACAGGTGTGTAGTGGGATGAGAGGTGAATACAGGTAGGAGTGACAGGTTGTAGAAGAACGAGACGTAAATACAGGTTGGAGGTTCGGTGTGCAGAAGGAAGAGAGGTAGATACAGTTAGGAGTGACAGATGTGTTGCGGGGGGAGAGGTAGATACAGGTGGAAGTCACCGGTGTGTAGTGGGAGGAGAGGTGGATACAGGTAGAAGTAACAGGTGTGGAGTGAGAGAAGAGGTGGATACAGTTAGGCGTGACAGATGTGTAGTGGAAGGAGAGGTGAACACAGATAGGTGGAACCAGTGTGCAGTGGGAGGAGAGTTGGTACATTTAGGAGTGACAGGTGTGTGGTGGGAAGGATGGTGGTCCACGTAGGAGTGACATGTTTGTAATAGTATCTAGTATCTATAGTATCTATATCAGTGTCGGGATTCGAATCCCGAATCTGAAAAAGAATATTCAGATTTGGGATTCAAATGCCGAAACCCGAATATGAAGAAAAGTCTAACTTGAGGCTGAAACATGGAAAAATGTAGGTTTGTGTGTTCATGTTTTTACGATACCCAGGTTTAGTAGCGGCCCCTAGTACCTTAGAAGGGTGAGATAATGTATATTGACATTGCTGTTCATAACTCCGAATCTGAACAAAATGTTCAGATTCGGGATTCAAATGCCGAAACCCACCAGGAATAGAGTTAACCTCAACTTTCGGCCTTCAAACTTTAAACTTGACTAAGGAATACTGACTCAGGTATTGACTAGAAAAACATCACCAGTTATTTAAAACGTACAGTCTGATTGAACAGATGAAAGTAGGTGAGTATGGATTTGCAGGGGTTTTAAACGATTTCAAGCAATATCACCAGAAATGGGCTTTACACACTATACCAACCACTAGGCTATCTCCCAAAATATGGAAACAGAGTTTGGAGGGTTAGTCAGTAGTCACGTGACATAAACTGCGTTACACTCCCATGTGTAAACATGGTATAAATCATTTAGGGCGATTTCTTTTTATATTGATCCCGTATCTGTGGCTGATTCCTTATTATTTTGTACTGAACGGTAAAGAATCACTTCAACATAACATGAGCAGTTCTGATATCTAGGTATGTATTATAAGGTGATTATTTGTAGAATGGGCCACACAGCCCACAAGATAAATGATTCGTTAAGTTTATAGAGTGACCTGTTATCACATACATAAACAAGTAAAACATCTACAGTTCTTGTGTGGGATGCATCGCCAAAACACAAAGTTTATTTTTAGATGAAGGTGTCGGGACATGCACATGAGGGAATCCTGGTGGTGTCATTTCAGTGCCTCTTGAAGCTAAGTTTCAGTTAAGAATAAAACATCAATGTCATATTCCATAAGCAAGTCAGCTATATCTGTGGATTTTTTGTGTGTGGAAAACTGAACATTCCAGAAGACAGCATTGAGTAAACAGTTGGAACTATTACTGGTTTTGTTTTGTAAGCGTTTGTGGTTAGTCGCATGGACGGTACATAAACTGTTCACTTTCCGTTCTATAACGTCCTTTTCTTATTTTCCCCTTCACATATAGTGTGTTTATACTGACTGGCGGACAATGAAGTCAGGGCACTGATTGTCTGATTGACAATAGCATGTCTCAGGAGTACACGGGTGGCTGATTGGTCACCATTGTTCCACTCCTCTCACGCTCTTGTCTTACTATCAGTATCCATTACTGATTAGCAGGACAGTAGAGATCACAGAGAAACACAAACAGCATAAAACTAGCTATAGCTTTCCAAATCATGCACTTACTTTCTCAACCAAGTTAAAAGGGATACGTGATAAATTCCGAGGGCAACGGACGACCAAGACAACCTGTTACAGGTTTATTTTTAAAATCCAGCATATGCTTTTCGCATTCGTGTAGCAGTATGTTTGTAAGTAGTATATTGTTAGATTTTAAATCATCATCATATTAAACTTATATGAAGTAAATTAATAACCTAAGCCTAAATATTTCATGACTTAAACCTAAGCATGTAACATTTAATTTCCTGAAATACCTGTGTTAACTCCAGCACTTGGATAGTTTAGCCTCTTTGTTGTATATAGGTTCCTGGGTATTGTCACTTGGGCAGTCATGGGCTTGGCCTGTGATTGGGGTTTTATTGTTCTCTGGGGTCACGTGATCGTTTCAGTCATGTGAGGTCAAACTTCAAACGTTTGGCTCATCAGCAGACTATTTCTCCCTTCTGCGCCAGGGAACATAGGGTAAGTTCATGTATTACTTTATCTGGAATCTAAGGTTGACCATTATGTATTTTGAAAGAGTTCCGCCCGTACCCCCCTCTGTTTTTAGTAAGAAATGCGGTCCCGGGGATTTATTCCCCGATCTAATATTCTAAAAGGGGCGATGGTATAAATGTTTGGATGGTTAAAGCGTTTAATGGGGATTTAGGAGTTTGGCGGTAATATTCATTATTTTAAGGTTAGTGTATGCAGTAGAGTATATGCGCGCGAATAATTTGCAAATGATCCGCCATTTTCATTAATAATTGTTTGTATTTAGTACCAAATCATACCACCGGTGCCTGTACAAACCTGATCGAAAACCGGCGGTGGTGCATCAAAAGGCAACTACCAACACACACTCGGCGACACTACTTTGCTCTACATCTAGCCGAATATATGTATCACTGTAGTGTCGAGAGAGACATTTTTATTCAACTCCTAGAAGGCACTGGCTCCATTTACTCTGGAGGACAGCAGAGGTGTATACTTTACATGTTTTGGGAGAGGGGTGCAGGGGTGGGATACGGGCGGAAATCTTACCTGTATTTTAAGCCTTGCTATATATGTAGTATTTTAGTAAGTAATGTATTATATGTATGGTAGTGTTTATTCAACTTACCTGTGTACTTCACAGAGGTATAGACAAAGTGCATTGCACAGGATATAAATGTACATTTTGTATGTGTAAACAGGGGTTAGAGGTATCTTATATATCATGTATGTATATTATTTCTGGAAGTGTATAACATAATCTGTACATGCTAGTGTTCCATAAACTTTATCATAAATTTATATAGTATCTTAATCCAGCCTGCGTCCCTTTGAGGAGGTAATATATCAATGTGCATGATCTCTGTATAAAGGGTAATATGATTTATGTAAAGCGATTTGTAAATCATATACAAATGAATTGTTAATCCTGAAAGTGTTATAAATAACATGGTTACATTGTGTCTGTGCAGCGCCATGATATTTATGATTGAATTATGTATGTCTTAGAACAAATCTAGACTACCATTTACATAAATATATCCCTCGAACCCCGCAAGTACTCGCTTGTGATTGAGAGAACATGAGTACTGCAGTTACATTCCTAAACCGTGTCAATGACGACCCGTTGGAAAATTGCTAAAAACGGCAGAAACCACACTTACACACTGTTATCAAGCAAATCTACATACGTTAAAAATGTGATTCCATGACCCGTTTCTTTCAGACGCAGGAACCCTGGCACATTTTGGATTCGGTTTTGATCCCTCGCCACCCGTTTCTTCAGTACACTGCTTCTCCAAGAGACTGATGGGATGAGTTCATGTCTGATGGTGGCTCTACAGTGCCTGCACTTTTCGCGTTGCTCTCAGCCGCTGAAACTGTTGAGTAGGTTCGGTGCTAGGGCCTGACTGTCCAGTCAGGATGGTTGTTGCAGAAAGTTAGGGTTGGTACACTCTGTGCCCCTAGTTTTTCTCGGCATTCCCCAGTGGGCCCAACTTAGGCGGTTAGGTAGATATGGCCTCCTCATGCATGCCCTGCATGATGTTGTCATAGAGATATCATAATTTAGTGCTTACTCAGCATTAATTTCTTCAGTAGGTCGTTCCCAGACAGAGCAAGTCCTATATGATCTCTTTTAGGGCAGTGTTCTGGAGACCTCTGACCACCATCTGGTAAAATATTGCAATATTTTAGCTTGATATTCAGGTTAAATCTTGTTTTACACGAAACGACATATTTCTTTTCCATATAATTCTTTGTTAATATCATTTTATATTTGTTCCAATTTGTGACATTGTTGAAATATTGCTAAAAGCGGCTCAGATACTACATTCATGCAGTAATAACGCCTGTGGTAAGTATGAAAGAGATAAGCTTTGTTTACCTTTATTAGTAGGATCGTCGTAGAGACAAAAACGCATACCTTGGGCAAACATTGCCTGCACATCATCATCTTGGGGGCAGAAATGGATCGTGAAGTCCCCCAGAGGCACTGACGACTGCCATGAAGACACTGCATGGACGGGAGGGACGATGGGCGACTGCCACCATACCGACTGAAGCCCATAAAGGCAAGTATATATGTATTAACATTAACTATTTCAAACACTAAACTCTTCATTATCTTTACTCTCAGGACCCTGGACATCATCATCCTGGGGGCAGAAATGGATCGTGAAGTCCCCCAGAGGCACTGACGACTGCCATGAAGACACTGCATGGACGGGAGGGACGATGGGCGACTGCCACCATACCGACTGAAGCCCATAAAGGCAAGTATATATGTATTAACATTAACTATTTCAAACACTAAACTCTTCATTATCTTTACTCTCAGGACCCTGGACATCATCATCCTGGGGGCAGAAATGGATCGTGAAGTCCCCCAGAGGCACTGACGACTGCCATGAAGACACTGCATGGACGGGAGGGACGATGGGCGACTGCCACCATACCGACTGAAGCCCATAAAGGCAAGTATATATGTATTAACATTAACTATTTCAAACACTAAACTCTTCATTATCTTTACTCTCAGGACCCTGGACATCATCATCCTGGGGGCAGAAATGGATCGTGAAGTCCCCCAGAGGCAGTGACGACTGCCATGAAGACACTGCATGGACGGGAGGGACGATGGGCGACTGCCACCATACCGACTGAAGCCCATAAAGGCAAGTATATATGTATTAACATTAACTATTTCAAACACTAAACTCTTCATTATCTTTACTCTCAGGACCCTGGACATCATCATCCTGGGGGCAGAAATGGATCGTGAAGTCCCCCAGAGGCACTGACGACTGCCATGAAGACACTGCATGGACGGGAGGGACGATGGGCGACTGCCACCATACCGACTGAAGCCCAAAAAGGCAAGTATACATCTGTTAATATCAACTCTTTCAAACACTAAACTCTTCATTATCTTTACTCTCAGTGCTCTGGACATCATCATCCTGGGGGCAGAAATGGATCGTGAAGTCCCCCAGAGGCACTGACGACTGCCATGAAGACACTGCATGGACGGGAGGGACGATGGGCGACTGCCACCATACCGACTGAAGCCCATAAAGGCAAGTATATATGTATTAACATTAACTATTTCAAACACTAAACTCTTCATTATCTTTACTCTCAGGACCCTGGACATCATCATCCTGGGGGCAGAAATGGATCGTGAAGTCCCCCAGAGGCACTGACGACTGCCATGAAGACACTGCATGGACGGGAGGGACGATGGGCGACTGCCACCATACCGACTGAAGCCCATAAAGGCAAGTATATATGTATTAACATTAACTATTTCAAACACTAAACTCTTCATTATCTTTACTCTCAGGACCCTGGACATCATCATCCTGGGGGCAGAAATGGATCGTGAAGTCCCCCAGAGGCACTGACGACTGCCATGAAGACACTGCATGGACGGGAGGGACGATGGGCGACTGCCACCATACCGACTGAAGCCCATAAAGGCAAGTATATATGTATTAACATTAACTATTTCAAACACTAAACTCTTCATTATCTTTACTCTCAGGACCCTGGACATCATCATCCTGGGGGCAGAAATGGATCGTGAAGTCCCCCAGAGGCAGTCACGACTGCCATGAAGACACTGCATGGGCGGGAGGGACGATGGGCGACTGCCACCATACCGACTGAAGCCCATAAAGGCAAGTATATATGTATTAACATTAACTATTTCAAACACTAAACTCTTCATTATCTTTACTCTCAGGACCATGGACATCATCATCCTGGGGGCAGAAATGGATCGTGAAGTCCCCCAGAGGCAGTGACGACTGCCATGAAGACACTGCATGGACGGGAGGGACGATGGGCGACTGCCACCATACCGACTGAAGCCCATAAAGGCAAGTATATATGTATTAACATTAACTATTTCAAACACTAAACTCTTCATTATCTTTACTCTCAGGACCCTGGACATCATCATCCTGGGGGCAGAAATGGATCGTGAAGTCCCCCAGAGGCACTGACGACTGCCATGAAGACACTGCATGGACGGGAGGGACGATGGACGACTGCCACCATACCGACTGAAGCCCATAAAGGCAAGTATATATGTATTAACATTAACTATTTCAAACACTAAACTCTTCATTATCTTTACTCTCAGGACCCTGGACATCATCATCCTGGGGGCAGAAATGGATCGTGAAGTCCCCCAGAGGCACTGACGACTGCCATGAAGACACTGCATGGACGGGAGGGACGATGGGCGACTGCCACCATACCGACTGAAGCCCATAAAGGCAAGTATATATGTATTAACATTAACTATTTCAAACACTAAACTCTTCATTATCTTTACTCTCAGGACCCTGGACATCATCATCCTGGGGGCAGAAATGGATCGTGAAGTCCCCCAGAGACAGTGACGACTGCCATGAAGACACTGCATGGGCGGGAGGGACGATGGGCGACTGCCACCATACCGACTGAAGCCCATAAAGGCAAGTATATATGTATTAACATTAACTATTTCAAACACTAAACTCTTCATTATCTTTACTCTCAGGACCATGGACATCATCATCCTGGGGGCAGAAATGGATCGTGAAGTCCCCCAGAGGCACTGACGACTGCCATGAAGACACTGCATGGACGGGAGGGACGATGGGCGACTGCCACCATACCGACTGAAGCCCATAAAGGCAAGTATATATGTATTAACATTAACTATTTCAAACACTAAACTCTTCAATATCTTTACTCTCAGGACCCTGGACATCATCATCCTGGGGGCAGAAATGGATCGTGAAGTCCCCCAGAGGCACTGACGACTGCCATGAAGACACTGCATGGACGGGAGGGACGATGGGCGACTGCCACCATACCGACTGAAGCCCATAAAGGCAAGTATATATGTATTAACATTAACTATTTCAAACACTAAACTCTTCATTATCTTTACTCTCAGGACCCTGGACATCATCATCCTGGGGGCAGAAATGGATCGTGAAGTCCGCCAGAGGCAGTGACGACTGCCATGAAGACACTGCATGGACGGGAGGGACGATGGGCGACTGCCACCATACCGACTGAAGCCCATAAAGGCAAGTATATATGTATTAACATTAACTATTTCAAACACTAAACTCTTCATTATCTTTACTCTCAGGACCCTGGACATCATCATCCTGGGGGCAGAAATGGATCGTGAACTCCCCCAGAGGCAGTGACGACTGCCATGAAGACACTGCATGGACGGGAGGGACGATGGGCGACTGCCACCATACCGACTGAAGCCCATAAAGGCAAGTATATATGTATTAACATTAACTATTTCAAACACTAAACTCTTCATTATCTTTACTCTCAGGACCCTGGACATCATCATCCTGGGGGCAGAAATGGATCGTGAAGTCCCCCAGAGGCACTGACGACTGCCATGAAGCCACTGCATGGACGGGAGGGACGATGGACGACTGCCACCATACCGACTGAAGCCCATAAAGGCAAGTATATATGTATTAACATTAACTATTTCAAACACTAAACTCTTCATTATCTTTACTCTCAGGACCCTGGACATCATCATCCTGGGGGCAGAAATGGATCGTGAAGTCCCCCAGAGGCACTGACGACTGCCATGAAGACACTGCATGGACGGGAGGGACGATGGGCGACTGCCACCACACCGACTGAAGCCCATAAAGGCAAGTATATATGTATTAACATTAACTATTTCAAACACTAAACTCTTCATTATCTTTACTCTCAGGACCCTGGACATCATCATCCTGGGGGCAGAAATGGATCGTGAAGTCACCCAGAGGCACTGACGACTGCCATGAAGACACTGCATGGACGGGAGGGACGATGGGCGACTGCCACCATACCGACTGAAGCCCATAAAGGCAAGTATATATGTATTAACATTAACTATTTCAAACACTAAACTCTTCATTATCTTTACACTCAGGACCCTGGACATCATCATCCTGGGGGCAGAAATGGATCGTGAAGTCCCCCAGAGGCAGTGACGACTGCCATGAAGACACTGCATGGACGGGAGGGACGATGGGCGACTGCCACCATACCGACTGAAGCCCATAAAGGCAAGTATATATGTATTAACATTAACTATTTCAAACACTAAACTCTTCATTATCTTTACTCTCAGGACCATGGACATCATCATCCTGGGGGCAGAAATGGATCGTGAAGTCCCCCAGAGGCACTGACGACTGCCATGAAGACACTGCATGGACGGGAGGGACGATGGGCGACTGCCACCATACCGACTGAAGCCCATAAAGGCAAGTATATATGTATTAACATTAACTATTTCAAACACTAAACTCTTCATTATCTTTACTCTCAGGACCCTGGACATCATCATCCTGGGGGCAGAAATGGATCGTGAAGTCCCCCAGAGGCAGTGACGACTGCCATGAAGACACTGCATGGACGGGAGGGACGATGGGCGACTGCCACCATACCGACTGAAGCCCATAAAGGCAAGTATATATGTATTAACATTAACTATTTCAAACACTAAACTCTTCATTATCTTTACTCTCAGGACCCTGGACATCATCATCCTGGGGGCAGAAATGGATCTTGAAGTCCCCCAGAGGCAGTGACGACTGCCATGAAGACACTGCATGGACGGGAGGGACGATGGGCGACTGCCACCATACCGACTGAAGCCCATAAAGGCAAGTATATATGTATTAACATTAACTATTTCAAACACTAAACTCTTCATTATCTTTACTCTCAGGACCCTGGACATCATCATCCTGGGGGCAGAAATGGATCGTGAAGTCCCCCAGAGGCAGTTACGACTGCCATGAAGACACTGCATGGACGGGAGGGACGATGGGCGACTGCCACCATACCGACTGAAGCCCATAAAGGCAAGTATATATGTATTAACATTAACTATTTCAAACACTAAACTCTTCATTATCTTTACTCTCAGGACCATGGACATCATCATCCTGGGGGCAGAAATGGATCTTGAAGTCCCCCAGAGGCAGTGACGACTGCCATGAAGACACTGCATGGACGGGAGGGACGATGGACGACTGCCACCATACCGACTGAAGCCCATAAAGGCAAGTATATATGTATTAACATTAACTATTTCAAACACTAAACTCTTCATTATCTTTACTCTCAGGACCCTGGACATCATCATCCTGGGGGCAGAAATGGATCGTGAAGTCCCCCAGAGGCACTGACGACTGCCATGAAGACACTGCATGGACGGGAGGGACGATGGGCGACTGCCACCATACCGACTGAAGCCCATAAAGGCAAGTATATATGTATTAACATTAACTATTTCAAACACTAAACTCTTCATTATCTTTACTCTCAGGACCCTGGACATCATCATCCTGGGGGCAGAAATGGATCGTGAAGTCCCCCAGAGACAGTGACGACTGCCATGAAGACACTGCATGGACGGGAGGGACGATGGGCGACTGCCACCATACCGACTGAAGCCCATAAAGGCAAGTATATATGTATTAACATTAACTATTTCAAACACTGAACTCTTCATTATCTTTACTCTCAGGACCCTGGACATCATCATCCTGGGGGCAGAAATGGATCGTGAAGTCCCCCAGAGGCAGTGACGACTGCCATGAAGACACTGCATGGACGGGAGGGACGATGGGCGACTGCCACCATACCGACTGAAGCCCATAAAGGCAAGTATATATGTATTAACATTAACTATTTCAAACACTAAACTCTTCATTATCTTTACTCTCAGGACCCTGGACATCATCATCCTGGGGGCAGAAATGGATCGTGAAGTCCCCCAGAGGCACTGACGACTGCCATGAAGACACTGCATGGACGGGAGGGACGATGGGCGACTGCCACCATACCGACTGAAGCCCATAAAGGCAAGTATATATGTATTAACATTAACTATTTCAAACACTAAACTCTTCATTATCTTTACTCTCAGGACCATGGACATCATCATCCTGGGGGCAGAAATGGATCGTGAAGTCCCCCAGAGGCACTGACGACTGCCATGAAGACACTGCATGGACGGGAGGGACGATGGGCGACTGCCACCATACCGACTGAAGCCCATAAAGGCAAGTATATATGTATTAACATTAACTATTTCAAACACTAAACTCTTCATTATCTTTACTCTCAGGACCCTGGACATCATCATCCTGGGGGCAGAAATGGATCGTGAAGTCCCCCAGAGGCACTGACGACTGCCATGAAGACACTGCATGGACGGGAGGGACGATGGGCGACTGCCACCATACCGACTGAAGCCCATAAAGGCAAGTATATATGTATTAACATTAACTATTTCAAACACTAAACTCTTCATTATCTTTACTCTCAGGACCCTGGACATCATCATCCTGGGGGCAGAAATGGATCGTGAAGTCCCCCAGAGGCACTGACGACTGCCATGAAGACACTGCATGGACGGGAGGGACGATGGGCGACTGCCACCATACCGACTGAAGCCCATAAAGGCAAGTATATATGTATTAACATTAACTATTTCAAACACTAAACTCTTCATTATCTTTACTCTCAGGACCCTGGACATCATCATCCTGGGGGCAGAAATGGATCGTGAAGTCCCCCAGAGGCACTGACGACTGCCATGAAGACACTGCATGGACGGGAGGGACGATGGGCGACTGCCACCATACCGACTGAAGCCCATAAAGGCAAGTATATATGTATTAACATTAACTATTTCAAACACTAAACTCTTCATTATCTTTACTCTCAGGACCCTGGACATCATCATCCTGGGGGCAGAAATGGATCGTGAAGTCCCCCAGAGGCAGTGACGACTGCCATGAAGACACTGCATGGACGGGAGGGACGATGGGCGACTGCCACCATACCGACTGAAGCCCATAAAGGCAAGTATATATGTATTAACATTAACTATTTCAAACACTAAACTCTTCATTATCTTTTCTCTCAGGACCATGGACATCATCATCCTGGGGGCAGAAATGGATCTTGAAGTCCCCCAGAGGCAGTGACGACTGCCATGAAGACACTGCATGGACGGGAGGGACGATGGACGACTGCCACCATACCGACTGAAGCCCATAAAGGCAAGTATATATGTATTAACATTAACTATTTCAAACACTAAACTCTTCATTATCTTTACTCTCAGGACCCTGGACATCATCATCCTGGGGGCAGAAATGGATCGTGAAGTCCCCCAGAGGCAGTGACGACTGCCATGAAGACACTGCATGGACGGGAGGGACGATGGGCGACTGCCACCATACCGACTGAAGCCCATAAAGGCAAGTATATATGTATTAACATTAACTATTTCAAACACTAAACTCTTCATTATCTTTACTCTCAGGACCCTGGACATCATCATCCTGGGGGCAGAAATGGATCGTGAAGTCCCCCAGAGGCAGTGACGACTGCCATGAAGACACTGCATGGACGGGAGGGACGATGGGCGACTGCCACCATACCGACTGAAGCCCATAAAGGCAAGTATATATGTATTAACATTAACTATTTCAAACACTAAACTCTTCATTATCTTTACTCTCAGGACCCTGGACATCATCATCCTGGGGGCAGAAATGGATCGTGAAGTCCCCCAGAGGCAGTGACGACTGCCATGAAGACACTGCATGGACGGGAGGGACGATGGGCGACTGCCACCATACCGACTGAAGCCCATAAAGGCAAGTATATATGTATTAACATTAACTATTTCAAACACTAAACTCTTCATTATCTTTACTCTCAGGACCCTGGACATCATCATCCTGGGGGCAGAAATGGATCGTGAAGTCCCCCAGAGGCAGTGACGACTGCCATGAAGACACTGCATGGACGGGAGGGACGATGGGCGACTGCCACCATACCGACTGAAGCCCATAAAGGCAAGTATATATGTATTAACATTAACTATTTCAAACACTAAACTCTTCATTATCTTTACTCTCAGGACCCTGGACATCATCATCCTGGGGGCAGAAATGGATCGTGAAGTCCCCCAGAGACAGTGACGACTGCCATGAAGACACTGCATGGACGGGAGGGACGATGGGCGACTGCCACCATACCGACTGAAGCCCATAAAGGCAAGTATATATGTATTAACATTAACTATTTCAAACACTGAACTCTTCATTATCTTTACTCTGAGGACCCTTTACATCATCATCCTGGGGGCAGAAATGGATCGTGAAGTCCCCCAGAGGCAGTGACGACTGCCATGAAGACACTGCATGGACGGGAGGGACGATGGGCGACTGCCACCATACCGACTGAAGCCCATAAAGGCAAGTATATATGTATTAACATTAACTATTTCAAACACTAAACTCTTCATTATCTTTACTCTCAGGACCCTGGACATCATCATCCTGGGGGCAGAAATGGATCGTGAAGTCCCCCAGAGGCACTGACGACTGCCATGAAGACACTGCATGGACGGGAGGGACGATGGGCGACTGCCACCATACCGACTGAAGCCCATAAAGGCAAGTATATATGTATTAACATTAACTATTTCAAACACTAAACTCTTCATTATCTTTACTCTCAGGACCATGGACATCATCATCCTGGGGGCAGAAATGGATCGTGAAGTCCCCCAGAGGCACTGACGACTGCCATGAAGACACTGCATGGACGGGAGGGACGATGGGCGACTGCCACCATACCGACTGAAGCCCATAAAGGCAAGTATATATGTATTAACATTAACTATTTCAAACACTAAACTCTTCATTATCTTTACTCTCAGGACCCTGGACATCATCATCCTGGGGGCAGAAATGGATCGTGAAGTCCCCCAGAGGCACTGACGACTGCCATGAAGACACTGCATGGACGGGAGGGACGATGGGCGACTGCCACCATACCGACTGAAGCCCATAAAGGCAAGTATATATGTATTAACATTAACTATTTCAAACACTAAACTCTTCATTATCTTTACTCTCAGGACCCTGGACATCATCATCCTGGGGGCAGAAATGGATCGTGAAGTCCCCCAGAGGCACTGACGACTGCCATGAAGACACTGCATGGACGGGAGGGACGATGGGCGACTGCCACCATACCGACTGAAGCCCATAAAGGCAAGTATATATGTATTAACATTAACTATTTCAAACACTAAACTCTTCATTATCTTTACTCTCAGGACCATGGACATCATCATCCTGGGGGCAGAAATGGATCGTGAAGTCCCCCAGAGGCACTGACGACTGCCATGAAGACACTGCATGGACGGGAGGGACGATGGGCGACTGCCACCATACCGACTGAAGCCCATAAAGGCAAGTATATATGTATTAACATTAACTATTTCAAACACTAAACTCTTCATTATCTTTACTCTCAGGACCCTGGACATCATCATCCTGGGGGCAGAAATGGATCGTGAAGTCCCCCAGAGGCACTGACGACTGCCATGAAGACACTGCATGGACGGGAGGGACGATGGGCGACTGCCACCATACCGACTGAAGCCCATAAAGGCAAGTATATATGTATTAACATTAACTATTTCAAACACTAAACTCTTCATTATCTTTACTCTCAGGACCCTGGACATCATCATCCTGGGGGCAGAAATGGATCGTGAAGTCCCCCAGAGACAGTGACGACTGCCATGAAGACACTGCATGGGCGGGAGGGACGATGGGCGACTGCCACCATACCGACTGAAGCCCATAAAGGCAAGTATATATGTATTAACATTAACTATTTCAAACACTAAACTCTTCATTATCTTTACTCTCAGGACCCTGGACATCATCATCCTGGGGGCAGAAATGGATCGTGAAGTCCCCCAGAGGCAGTGACGACTGCCATGAAGACACTGCATGGACGGGAGGGACGATGGACGACTGCCACCATACCGACTGAAGCCCATAAAGGCAAGTATATATGTATTAACATTAACTATTTCAAACACTAAACTCTTCAATATCTTTACTCTCAGGACCCTGGACATCATCATCCTGGGGGCAGAAATGGATCGTGAAGTCCCCCAGAGGCAGTGACGACTGCCATGAAGACACTGCATGGACGGGAGGGACGATGGACGACTGCCACCATACCGACTGAAGCCCATAAAGGCAAGTATATATGTATTAACATTAACTATTTCAAACACTAAACTCTTCATTATCTTTACTCTCAGGACCCTGGACATCATCATCCTGGGGGCAGAAATGGATCGTGAAGTCCCCCAGAGGCAGTGACGACTGCCATGAAGACACTGCATGGACGGGAGGGACGATGGGCGACTGCCACCATACCGACTGAAGCCCATAAAGGCAAGTATATATGTATTAACATTAACTATTTCAAACACTAAACTCTTCATTATCTTTACTCTCAGGACCCTGGACATCATCATCCTGGGGGCAGAAATGGATCGTGAAGTCCCCCAGAGGCACTGACGACTGCCATGAAGACACTGCATGGACGGGAGGGACGATGGGCGACTGCCACCATACCGACTGAAGCCCATAAAGGCAAGTATATATGTATTAACATTAACTATTTCAAACACTAAACTCTTCATTATCTTTACTCTCAGGACCATGGACATCATCATCCTGGGGGCAGAAATGGATCGTGAAGTCCCCCAGAGGCACTGACGACTGCCATGAAGACACTGCATGGACGGGAGGGACGATGGGCGACTGCCACCATACCGACTGAAGCCCATAAAGGCAAGTATATATGTATTAACATTAACTATTTCAAACACTAAACTCTTCATTATCTTTACTCTCAGGACCCTGGACATCATCATCCTGGGGGCAGAAATGGATCTTGAAGTCCCCCAGAGGCACTGACGACTTCCATGAAGACACTGCATGGACGGGAGGGACGATGGACGACTGCCACCATACCGACACAAGCCCATAAAGGCAAGTATATATGTATTAACATTAACTATTTCAAACACTAAACTCTTCATTATCTTTACTCTCAGGACCCTGGACATCATCATCCTGGGGGCAGAAATGGATCGTGAAGTCCCCCAGAGGCACTGACGACTGCCATGAAGACACTGCATGGACGGGAGGGACGATGGGCGACTGCCACCATACCGACTGAAGCCCATAAAGGCAAGTATATATGTATTAACATTAACTATTTCAAACACTAAACTCTTCATTATCTTTACTCTCAGGACCATGGACATCATCATCCTGGGGGCAGAAATGGATCGTGAAGTCCCCCAGAGGCACTGACGACTGCCATGAAGACACTGCATGGACGGGAGGGACGATGGGCGACTGCCACCATACCGACTGAAGCCCATAAAGGCAAGTATATATGTATTAACATTAACTATTTCAAACACTAAACTCTTCATTATCTTTACTCTCAGGACCATGGACATCATCATCCTGGGGGCAGAAATGGATCGTGAAGTCCCCCAGAGGCACTGACGACTGCCATGAAGACACTGCATGGACGGGAGGGACGATGGGCGACTGCCACCATACCGACTGAAGCCCATAAAGGCAAGTATATATGTATTAACATTAACTATTTCAAACACTAAACTCTTCATTATCTTTACTCTCAGGACCCTGGACATCATCATCCTGGGGGCAGAAATGGATCGTGAAGTCCCCCAGAGGCACTGACGACTGCCATGAAGACACTGCATGGACGGGAGGGACGATGGGCGACTGCCACCATACCGACTGAAGCCCATAAAGGCAAGTATATATGTATTAACATTAACTATTTCAAACACTAAACTCTTCATTATCTTTACTCTCAGGACCCTGGACATCATCATCCTGGGGGCAGAAATGGATCGTGAAGTCCCCCAGAGGCAGTGACGACTGCCATGAAGACACTGCATGGACGGGAGGGACGATGGACGACTGCCACCATACCGACTGAAGCCCATAAAGGCAAGTATATATGTATTAACATTAACTATTTCAAACACTAAACTCTTCATTATCTTTACTCTCAGGACCCTGGACATCATCATCCTGGGGGCAGAAATGGATCGTGAAGTCCCCCAGAGGCAGTGACGACTGCCATGAAGACACTGCATGGACGGGAGGGACGATGGGCGACTGCCACCATACCGACTGAAGCCCATAAAGGCAAGTATATATGTATTAACATTAACTATTTCAAACACTAAACTCTTCATTATCTTTACTCTCAGGACCCTGGACATCATCATCCTGGGGGCAGAAATGGATCGTGAAGTCCCCCAGAGGCACTGACGACTGCCATGAAGACACTGCATGGACGGGAGGGACGATGGGCGACTGCCACCATACCGACTGAAGCCCATAAAGGCAAGTATATATGTATTAACATTAACTATTTCAAACACTAAACTCTTCATTATCTTTACTCTCAGGACCATGGACATCATCATCCTGGGGGCAGAAATGGATCGTGAAGTCCCCCAGAGGCACTGACGACTGCCATGAAGACACTGCATGGACGGGAGGGACGATGGGCGACTGCCACCATACCGACTGAAGCCCATAAAGGCAAGTATATATGTATTAACATTAACTATTTCAAACACTAAACTCTTCATTATCTTTACTCTCAGGACCCTGGACATCATCATCCTGGGGGCAGAAATGGATCTTGAAGTCCCCCAGAGGCACTGACGACTTCCATGAAGACACTGCATGGACGGGAGGGACGATGGACGACTGCCACCATACCGACACAAGCCCATAAAGGCAAGTATATATGTATTAACATTAACTATTTCAAACACTAAACTCTTCATTATCTTTACTCTCAGGACCCTGGACATCATCATCCTGGGGGCAGAAATGGATCGTGAAGTCCCCCAGAGGCACTGACGACTGCCATGAAGACACTGCATGGACGGGAGGGACGATGGGCGACTGCCACCATACCGACTGAAGCCCATAAAGGCAAGTATATATGTATTAACATTAACTATTTCAAACACTAAACTCTTCATTATCTTTACTCTCAGGACCATGGACATCATCATCCTGGGGGCAGAAATGGATCGTGAAGTCCCCCAGAGGCACTGACGACTGCCATGAAGACACTGCATGGACGGGAGGGACGATGGGCGACTGCCACCATACCGACTGAAGCCCATAAAGGCAAGTATATATGTATTAACATTAACTATTTCAAACACTAAACTCTTCATTATCTTTACTCTCAGGACCATGGACATCATCATCCTGGGGGCAGAAATGGATCGTGAAGTCCCCCAGAGGCACTGACGACTGCCATGAAGACACTGCATGGACGGGAGGGACGATGGGCGACTGCCACCATACCGACTGAAGCCCATAAAGGCAAGTATATATGTATTAACATTAACTATTTCAAACACTAAACTCTTCATTATCTTTACTCTCAGGACCCTGGACATCATCATCCTGGGGGCAGAAATGGATCGTGAAGTCCCCCAGAGGCACTGACGACTGCCATGAAGACACTGCATGGACGGGAGGGACGATGGGCGACTGCCACCATACCGACTGAAGCCCATAAAGGCAAGTATATATGTATTAACATTAACTATTTCAAACACTAAACTCTTCATTATCTTTACTCTCAGGACCCTGGACATCATCATCCTGGGGGCAGAAATGGATCGTGAAGTCCCCCAGAGGCAGTGACGACTGCCATGAAGACACTGCATGGACGGGAGGGACGATGGGCGACTGCCACCATACCGACTGAAGCCCATAAAGGCAAGTATATATGTATTAACATTAACTATTTCAAACACTAAACTCTTCATTATCTTTACTCTCAGGACCCTGGACATCATCATCCTGGGGGCAGAAATGGATCGTGAAGTCCCCCAGAGGCACTGACGACTGCCATGAAGACACTGCATGGACGGGAGGGACGATGGGCGACTGCCACCATACCGACTGAAGCCCATAAAGGCAAGTATATATGTATTAACATTAACTATTTCAAACACTAAACTCTTCATTATCTTTACTCTCAGGACCCTGGACATCATCATCCTGGGGGCAGAAATGGATCGTGAAGTCCCCCAGAGGCACTGACGACTGCCATGAAGACACTGCATGGACGGGAGGGACGATGGGCGACTGCCACCATACCGACTGAAGCCCATAAAGGCAAGTATATATGTATTAACATTAACTATTTCAAACACTAAACTCTTCATTATCTTTACTCTCAGGACCCTGGACATCATCATCCTGGGGGCAGAAATGGATCGTGAAGTCCCCCAGAGGCACTGACGACTGCCATGAAGACACTGCATGGACGGGAGGGACGATGGGCGACTGCCACCATACCGACTGAAGCCCATAAAGGCAAGTATATATGTATTAACATTAACTATTTCAAACACTAAACTCTTCATTATCTTTACTCTCAGGACCATGGACATCATCATCCTGGGGGCAGAAATGGATCGTGAAGTCCCCCAGAGGCAGTGACGACTGCCATGAAGACACTGCATGGACGGGAGGGACGATGGGCGACTGCCACCATACCGACTGAAGCCCATAAAGGCAAGTATATATGTATTAACATTAACTATTTCAAACACTAAACTCTTCATTATCTTTACTCTCAGGACCCTGGACATCATCATCCTGGGGGCAGAAATGGATCGTGAAGTCCCCCAGAGGCACTGACGACTGCCATGAAGACACTGCATGGACGGGAGGGACGATGGGCGACTGCCACCATACCGACTGAAGCCCATAAAGGCAAGTATATATGTATTAACATTAACTATTTCAAACACTAAACTCTTCATTATCTTTACTCTCAGGACCCTGGACATCATCATCCTGGGGGCAGAAATGGATCGTGAAGTCCCCCAGAGACAGTGACGACTGCCATGAAGACACTGCATGGGCGGGAGGGACGATGGGCGACTGCCACCATACCGACTGAAGCCCATAAAGGCAAGTATATATGTATTAACATTAACTATTTCAAACACTAAACTCTTCATTATCTTTACTCTCAGGACCCTGGACATCATCATCCTGGGGGCAGAAATGGATCGTGAAGTCCCCCAGAGGCAGTGACGACTGCCATGAAGACACTGCATGGACGGGAGGGACGATGGACGACTGCCACCATACCGACTGAAGCCCATAAAGGCAAGTATATATGTATTAACATTAACTATTTCAAACACTAAACTCTTCAATATCTTTACTCTCAGGACCCTGGACATCATCATCCTGGGGGCAGAAATGGATCGTGAAGTCCCCCAGAGGCAGTGACGACTGCCATGAAGACACTGCATGGACGGGAGGGACGATGGACGACTGCCACCATACCGACTGAAGCCCATAAAGGCAAGTATATATGTATTAACATTAACTATTTCAAACACTAAACTCTTCATTATCTTTACTCTCAGGACCCTGGACATCATCATCCTGGGGGCAGAAATGGATCGTGAAGTCCCCCAGAGGCAGTGACGACTGCCATGAAGACACTGCATGGACGGGAGGGACGATGGGCGACTGCCACCATACCGACTGAAGCCCATAAAGGCAAGTATATATGTATTAACATTAACTATTTCAAACACTAAACTCTTCATTATCTTTACTCTCAGGACCCTGGACATCATCATCCTGGGGGCAGAAATGGATCGTGAAGTCCCCCAGAGGCAGTGACGACTGCCATGAAGACACTGCATGGACGGGAGGGACGATGGGCGACTGCCACCATACCGACTGAAGCCCATAAAGGCAAGTATATATGTATTAACATTAACTATTTCAAACACTAAACTCTTCATTATCTTTACTCTCAGGACCCTGGACATCATCATCCTGGGGGCAGAAATGGATCGTGAAGTCCCCCAGAGGCACTGACGACTGCCATGAAGACACTGCATGGACGGGAGGGACGATGGGCGACTGCCACCATACCGACTGAAGCCCATAAAGGCAAGTATATATGTATTAACATTAACTATTTCAAACACTAAACTCTTCATTATCTTTACTCTCAGGACCCTGGACATCATCATCCTGGGGGCAGAAATGGATCGTGAAGTCCCCCAGAGGCACTGACGACTGCCATGAAGACACTGCATGGACGGGAGGGACGATGGGCGACTGCCACCATACCGACTGAAGCCCATAAAGGCAAGTATATATGTATTAACATTAACTATTTCAAACACTAAACTCTTCATTATCTTTACTCTCAGGACCCTGGACATCATCATCCTGGGGGCAGAAATGGATCGTGAAGTCCCCCAGAGGCACTGACGACTGCCATGAAGACACTGCATGGACGGGAGGGACGATGGGCGACTGCCACCATACCGACTGAAGCCCATAAAGGCAAGTATATATGTATTAACATTAACTATTTCAAACACTAAACTCTTCATTATCTTTACTCTCAGGACCATGGACATCATCATCCTGGGGGCAGAAATGGATCGTGAAGTCCCCCAGAGGCACTGACGACTGCCATGAAGACACTGCATGGACGGGAGGGACGATGGGCGACTGCCACCATACCGACTGAAGCCCATAAAGGCAAGTATATATGTATTAACATTAACTATTTCAAACACTAAACTCTTCATTATCTTTACTCTCAGGACCCTGGACATCATCATCCTGGGGGCAGAAATGGATCGTGAAGTCCCCCAGAGGCACTGACGACTGCCATGAAGACACTGCATGGACGGGAGGGACGATGGGCGACTGCCACCATACCGACTGAAGCCCCATAAAGGCAAGTATATATGTATTAACATTAACTATTTCAAACACTAAACTCTTCATTATCTTTACTCTCAGGACCCTGGACATCATCATCCTGGGGGCAGAAATGGATCGTGAAGTCCCCCAGAGACAGTGACGACTGCCATGAAGACACTGCATGGGCGGGAGGGACGATGGGCGACTGCCACCATACCGACTGAAGCCCATAAAGGCAAGTATATATGTATTAACATTAACTATTTCAAACACTAAACTCTTCATTATCTTTACTCTCAGGACCCTGGACATCATCATCCTGGGGGCAGAAATGGATCGTGAAGTCCCCCAGAGGCAGTGACGACTGCCATGAAGACACTGCATGGACGGGAGGGACGATGGACGACTGCCACCATACCGACTGAAGCCCATAAAGGCAAGTATATATGTATTAACATTAACTATTTCAAACACTAAACTCTTCAATATCTTTACTCTCAGGACCCTGGACATCATCATCCTGGGGGCAGAAATGGATCGTGAAGTCCCCCAGAGGACAGTGACGACTGCCATGAAGACACTGCATGGACGGGAGGGACGATGGACGACTGCCACCATACCGACTGAAGCCCATAAAGGCAAGTATATATGTATTAACATTAACTATTTCAAACACTAAACTCTTCATTATCTTTACTCTCAGGACCCTGGACATCATCATCCTGGGGGCAGAAATGGATCGTGAAGTCCCCCAGAGGCAGTGACGACTGCCATGAAGACACTGCATGGACGGGAGGGACGATGGGCGACTGCCACCATACCGACTGAAGCCCATAAAGGCAAGTATATATGTATTAACATTAACTATTTCAAACACTAAACTCTTCATTATCTTTACTCTCAGGACCCTGGACATCATCATCCTGGGGGCAGAAATGGATCGTGAAGTCCCCCAGAGGCACTGACGACTGCCATGAAGACACTGCATGGACGGGAGGGACGATGGGCGACTGCCACCATACCGACTGAAGCCCATAAAGGCAAGTATATATGTATTAACATTAACTATTTCAAACACTAAACTCTTCATTATCTTTACTCTCAGGACCCATGGACATCATCATCCTGGGGGCAGAAATGGATCGTGAAGTCCCCCAGAGGCACTGACGACTGCCATGAAGACACTGCATGGACGGGAGGGACGATGGGCGACTGCCACCATACCGACTGAAGCCCATAAAGGCAAGTATATATGTATTAACATTAACTATTTCAAACACTAAACTCTTCATTATCTTTACTCTCAGGACCCTGACATCATCATCCTGGGGGCAGAAATGGATCCTTGAAGTCCCCAGAGGCACTGACGACTTCCATGAAGACACTGCATGGACGGGAGGGACGATGGACGACTGCCACCATACCGACAGAAGCCCATAAAGGCAAGTATATATGTATTAACATTAACAACACTAAACTCTTCATTATCTTTACTCTCAGGACCCTGGACATCATCATCCTGGGGGCAGAAATGGATCGTGAAGTCCCCCAGAGGCACTGACGACTGCCATGAAGACACTGCATGGACGGGAGGGACGATGGGCGACTGCCACCATACCGACTGAAGCCCATAAAGGCAAGTATATATGTATTAACATTAACTATTTCAAACACTAAACTCTTCATTATCTTTACTCTCAGGACCCTGGACATCATCATCCTGGGGGCAGAAATGGATCGTGAAGTCCCCCAGAGGCACTGACGACTGCCATGAAGACACTGCATGGACGGGAGGGACGATGGGCGACTGCCACCATACCGACTGAAGCCCATAAAGGCAAGTATATATGTATTAACATTAACTATTTCAAACACTAAACTCTTCATTATCTTTACTCTCAGGACCCTGGACATCATCATCCTGGGGGCAGAAATGGATCGTGAAGTCCCCCAGAGGCACTGACGACTGCCATGAAGACACTGCATGGACGGGAGGGACGATGGGCGACTGCCACCATACCGACTGAAGCCCATAAAGGCAAGTATATATGTATTAACATTAACTATTTCAAACACTAAACTCTTCATTATCTTTACTCTCAGGACCCTGGACATCATCATCCTGGGGGCAGAAATGGATCGTGAAGTCCCCCAGAGGCACTGACGACTGCCATGAAGACACTGCATGGACGGGAGGGACGATGGGCGACTGCCACCATACCGACTGAAGCCCATAAAGGCAAGTATATATGTATTAACATTAACTATTTCAAACACTAAACTCTTCATTATCTTTACTCTCAGGACCCTGGACATCATCATCCTGGGGCAGAAATGGATCGTGAAGTCCCCCAGAGGCACTGACGACTGCCATGAAGACACTGCATGGACGGGAGGGACGATGGGCGACTGCCACCATACCGACTGAAGCCCATAAAGGCAAGTATATATGTATTAACATTAACTATTTCAAACACTAAACTCTTCATTATCTTTACTCTCAGGACCCTGGACATCATCATCCTGGGGGCAGAAATGGATCGTGAAGTCCCCCAGAGGCACTGACGACTGCCATGAAGACACTGCATGGACGGGAGGGACGATGGGCGACTGCCACCATACCGACTGAAGCCCATAAAGGCAAGTATATATGTATTAACATTAACTATTTCAAACACTAAACTCTTCATTATCTTTACTCTCAGGACCCTGGACATCATCATCCTGGGGGCAGAAATGGATCGTGAAGTCCCCCAGAGGCACTGACGACTGCCATGAAGACACTGCATGGACGGGAGGGACGATGGGCGACTGCCACCATACCGACTGAAGCCCATAAAGGCAAGTATATATGTATTAACATTAACTATTTCAAACACTAAACTCTTCATTATCTTTACTCTCAGGACCCTGGACATCATCATCCTGGGGCAGAAATGGATCGTGAAGTCCCCCAGAGGCACTGACGACTGCCATGAAGACACTGCATGGACGGGAGGGACGATGGGCGACTGCCACCATACCGACTGAAGCCCATAAAGGCAAGTATATATGTATTAACATTAACTATTTCAAACACTAAACTCTTCATTATCTTTACTCTCAGGACCCTGGACATCATCATCCTGGGGGCAGAAATGGATCGTGAAGTCCCCCAGAGGCACTGACGACTGCCATGAAGACACTGCATGGACGGGAGGGACGATGGGCGACTGCCACCATACCGACTGAAGCCCATAAAGGCAAGTATATATGTATTAACATTAACTATTTCAAACACTAAACTCTTCATTATCTTACTCTCAGGACCCCTGGACATCATCATCCTGGGGCAGAAATGGATCGTGAAGTCCCCCAGAGGCACTGACGACTGCCATGAAGACACTGCATGGACGGGAGGGACGATGGGCGACTGCCACCATACCGACTGAAGCCCATAAAGGCAAGTATATATGTATTAACATTAACTATTTCAAACACTAAACTCTTCATTATCTTTACTCTCAGGACCCTGGACATCATCATCCTGGGGGCAGAAATGGATCGTGAAGTCCCCCAGAGGCACTGACGACTGCCATGAAGACACTGCATGGACGGGAGGGACGATGGGCGACTGCCACCATACCGACTGAAGCCCATAAAGGCAAGTATATATGTATTAACATTAACTATTTCAAACACTAAACTCTTCATTATCTTTACTCTCAGGACCCTGGACATCATCATCCTGGGGGCAGAAATGGATCGTGAAGTCCCCCAGAGGCACTGACGACTGCCATGAAGACACTGCATGGACGGAGGGACGATGGCGACTGCCACCATACCGACTGAAGCCCATAAAGGCAAGTATATATGTATTAACATTAACTATTTCAAACACTAAACTCTTCATTATCTTTACTCTCAGGACCCTGGACATCATCATCCTGGGGGCAGAAATGGATCGTGAAGTCCCCCAGAGGCACTGACGACTGCCATGAAGACACTGCATGGACGGGAGGGACGATGGGCGACTGCCACCATACCGACTGAAGCCCATAAAGGCAAGTATATATGTATTAACATTAACTATTTCAAACACTAAACTCTTCATTATCTTTACTCTCAGGACCCTGGACATCATCATCCTGGGGGCAGAAATGGATCGTGAAGTCCCCCAGAGGCACTGACGACTGCCATGAAGACACTGCATGGACGGGAGGGACGATGGGCGACTGCCACCATACCGACTGAAGCCCATAAAGGCAAGTATATATGTATTAACATTAACTATTTCAAACACTAAACTCTTCATTATCTTTACTCTCAGGACCCTGGACATCATCATCCTGGGGCAGAAATGGATCGTGAAGTCCCCCAGAGGCAGTGACGACTGCCATGAAGACACTGCATGGACGGGAGGGACGATGGGCGACTGCCACCATACCGACTGAAGCCCATAAAGGCAAGTATATATGTATTAACATTAACTATTTCAAACACTAAACTCTTCATTATCTTTACTCTCAGGACCCTGGACATCATCATCCTGGGGGCAGAAATGGATCGTGAAGTCCCCCAGAGGCAGTGACGACTGCCATGAAGACACTGCATGGACGGGAGGGACGATGGGCGACTGCCACCATACCGACTGAAGCCCATAAAGGCAAGTATATATGTATTAACATTAACTATTTCAAACACTAAACTCTTCATTATCTTTACTCTCAGGACCCTGGACATCATCATCCTGGGGGCAGAAATGGATCGTGAAGTCCCCCAGAGGCAGTGACGACTGCCATGAAGACACTGCATGGACGGGAGGGACGATGGGCGACTGCCACCATACCGACTGAAGCCCATAAAGGCAAGTATATATGTATTAACATTAACTATTTCAACACTAAACTCTTCATTATCTTTACTCTCAGGACCCTGGACATCATCATCCTGGGGGCAGAAATGGATCGTGAAGTCCCCCAGAGGCAGTGACGACTGCCATGAAGACACTGCATGGACGGGAGGGACGATGGGCGACTGCCACCATACCGACTGAAGCCCATAAAGGCAAGTATATATGTATTAACATTAACTATTTCAAACACTAAACTCTTCATTATCTTTACTCTCAGGACCCTGGACATCATCATCCTGGGGGCAGAAATGGATCGTGAAGTCCCCAGAGGCAGTGACGACTGCCATGAAGACACTGCATGGACGGGAGGGACGATGGGCGACTGCCACCATACCGACTGAAGCCCATAAAGGCAAGTATATATGTATTAACATTAACTATTTCAAACACTAAACTCTTCATTATCTTTACTCTCAGGACCCTGGACATCATCATCCTGGGGGCAGAAATGGATCGTGAAGTCCCCCAGAGGCAAGTGACGACTGCCATGAAGACACTGCATGGACGGGAGGACGATGGGCGACTGCCACCATACCGACTGAAGCCCATAAAGGCAAGTATATATGTATTAACATTAACTATTTCAAACACTAAACTCTTCATTATCTTTACTCTCAGGACCCTGGACATCATCATCCTGGGGGCAGAAATGGATCGTGAAGTCCCCCAGAGCAGTGACGACTGCCATGAAGACACTGCATGGACGGGAGGGACGATGGACGACTGCCACCATACCGACTGAAGCCCATAAAGGCAAGTATATATGTATTAACATTAACTATTTCAAACACTAAACTCTTCAATATCTTTACTCTCAGGACCCTGGACATCATCATCCTGGGGCAGAAATGGATCGTGAAGTCCCCCAGAGACAGTGACGACTGCCATGAAGACACTGCATGGCGGGAGGGACGATGGGCGACTGCCACCATACCGACTGAAGCCCATAAAGGCAAGTATATATGTATTAACATTAACTATTTCAAACACTAAACTCTTCATTATCTTTACTCTCAGGACCCTGGACATCATCATCCTGGGGGCAGAAATGGATCGTGAAGTCCCCCAGAGGCAGTGACGACTGCCATGAAGACACTGCATGGACGGGAGGGACGATGGACGACTGCCACCATACCGACTGAAGCCCATAAAGGCAAGTATATATGTATTAACATTAACTATTTCAAACACTAAACTCTTCATTATCTTTACTCTCAGGACCCTGGACATCATCATCCTGGGGGCAGAAATGGATCGTGAAGTCCCCCAGAGGCAGTGACGACTGCCATGAAGACACTGCATGGACGGGAGGGACGATGGCGACTGCCACCATACCGACTGAAGCCCATAAAGGCAAGTATATATGTATTAACATTAACTATTTCAAACACTAAACTCTTCATTATCTTTACTCTCAGGACCCTGGACATCATCATCCTGGGGCAGAAATGGATCGTGAAGTCCCCCAGAGGCAGTGACGACTGCCATGAAGACACTGCATGGACGGGAGGGACGATGGCGACTGCCACCATACCGACTGAAGCCCATAAAGGCAAGTATATATGTATTAACATTAACTATTTCAAACACTAAACTCTTCATTATCTTTACTCTCAGGACCCTGGACATCATCATCCTGGGGCAGAAATGGATCGTGAAGTCCCCCAGAGGCAGTGACGACTGCCATGAAGACACTGCATGACGGGAGGGACGATGGTCGACTGCCACCATACCGACTGAAGCCCATAAAGGCAAGTATATATGTATTAACATTAACTATTTCAAACCTAAACTCTTCATTATCTTTACTCTCAGGACCTTGGACATATCATCCTGGGGCAGAAATGGATCGTGAAGTCCCCAGAGGCAGTGACGACTGCCATGAAGACACTGCATGGACGGGAGGGGACGATGGGGCGACTGCCACCATACCGACTGAAGCCATAAAGGGCAAGTATATATGGATTAACATTAATCTATTTCAAACACTAAACTCTTCATTATCTTTACTCTCAGGAACCTGGACATCATCATCCTTGGGGCAGAATGGATCGTGAGTCCC